>NW_011494607.1:6204888-6217827 GCF_000754665.1 Bison bison bison
CTGGACATGGAACAACAGACTGGTTCCAAATAGGAAAAGGAGTACATCAAGGCTGTATATTATCACCCTGCTTATTTAACTTCTATGCAGAGTACATCATGAGAGACGCTGGGCTGGAAGAAACACAAGCTGGAATCAAGATTGCCAGGAGAAATCTCAATAACCTCAGATATGCAGATGACACCACCCTTATGGCAGAAAGTGAAGAGGAACTCAAAAGCCTCTTGATGAAAGTGAAAGTGGAGAGTGAAAAAGTTGGCTTAAAGTTCAACATTCAGAAAATGAGGATCATGGCATCTGGTCCCATCACTTCATGGGAAATAGATGGGGAAACAGTGGAAACAGTGGCAGACTTTATTTTTGGGGGCTCCAAAATCACGGAAGATGGTGACTGCAGCCATGAAATTAAAAGACGCTTACTCATTGGAAGGAAAGTTATGACCAACCTAGATAGCATATTGAAAAGCAGAGACATTACTTTGCCAACAAAGGTTCATCTAGTCAAGGCTATGGTTTTTCCAGTGGTCATGTATGGTTATGAGAGTTGGACTGTGAAGAAGGCTGAGCACCAAAGAATTGATGCTTTTGAACTGTGGTGTTGGAGAAGACTCTTGAGAGTCCCTTGGACTGCAAGGAGATCCAACCAGTCCATTCTGAAGGAGATCAGCCCTGGGATTTCCTTGGAGGGAATGAGGCAGAAGCTGAAACTCCAGTATTTTGGCCACCTCATGCGAAGAGTTGACTCATTGGAAAAGACTCTGATGCTGGGAGGGATTGGGCGGAAGAGGAGAAGAGGACGACAGAGGATGAGATGGCTGGATGGCATCACTGACTCGATGGATGTGAGTTTGAGTGAACTCCGGGAGTTGGTGATGGACAGGGAGGCCTGGCATGCTGCGATTCATGGGGTAATGAAGAGTCGGACATGACTGAGCGACTGAACTGAATTGAACTGAACTGAATTTCTATTTTAAGCTCACAGTGCAGCAGGCATATGGGATCTTAGTTCCCTGTCCAGGGATGAACTTGCAATCCCTGCATTAGAAGGGTGGAGAGTTAACCACTGGACCACCAGGGAAGTCTCCAAAGTAATACTTCTTAAGAAGACTTTAATGTCACCCTATTTAATGATCCTTATCTGGACTCATCATCACCTAAGAATTCTAGATTTAAGAATTCTAGAATTCTTCCTGCTAAAATTTCTAGAATTAAACTTTTGTGTTAGGGTCCTTTCTGCATAGTAAATCATAAAACTGTAAAGACAATCATTCATCCTTTTAAAGGCTTATAGAGGCTTGTTGATATTTCTTAGGATGCTTCTACTTATTAAATACATTTCATTAATAGAAAATGGCCTCCTTTATTCCTTATGTAAATTTCTCATGCCAGAATTTAGTTTTTTAGGTCTCTAACTCAATCATTTCCATGGGGAATTAGTCATTCCTTTATCTGAGTCCTGAAAACATGCCAGGCATTCTCAAGTGGTGAGGATATAATAATAAACAAAACAAATAAGTAGTTCTAAAGGAGCTTATATTTAACAGGGAAACAGACAATAAAAAATAAATAAGCACTATGCTATATGCTGATAAGTGTTCTGAAAATAAACATAGCAGCAAAAGAGGGAGAGGAATGCTGGGAGAGTTAATGCTTTATAAAGACTTGCCAAGAAATACTTCACTGGTAAGTTGATATTTGAATCCATAGGGCTCTGACATGCAAAGTAAGCAAAACAATTTCTGAAGAAAGTATGTTAGAGACAAAAGAAAAAGTAAAGGCTTCACAGCATCAACATACTCAGTGAGTTCAAGGAACAGCAGGGAAACAAATAAGTCTGGGTAATAGGGTGGGGCCAGATCATAGAGGAACTTGTAGGTCTCCTTGTAGAAAAAATCATTTTTTATACTGAACCAAACAGAAGTCACTGAAGGGCTTAAAACAGAGGAGTGATGGGATATGATTTATCTTTTTTACATGGATCCCTCTGGTCTGAAGGTTAAAACTATAAAGAGGCAAGGTTACAATAAGGAGACCAATAAGGAGGCAAAATCATCATCCAGGCAACAGATCAAGGCTGCCTGGCTCTGGATATTAGGGATGAAATTGGTGAGTGGTGCTTGAACTCCAGACATAATTTTTGATATTCAAGAAGTAGATTTATTAATATAGAATGCTTGTGAGAGATGCAAGTGAGCAGGCAAGGTAGCTCTACCCAGACATATTTTTAAGACAGATGCCACAGGAGTTGCTGATAGATTGTGAGAAATGTCAAGAATGTCTCAGGTTTTTGGTCTGAGAATCTGGTAGAAAATCATTCCATTTGCTGAGAAAGGAGGGCCCATAAGAGGGTAAAACAAAGCAGCACATAGACCACTTTCTGACCCTGAGTTTGATGCTCCTTTTTTCCCAAATGGCAATCAGTTCAGTTCAGCTCGGTTCAGTTGCTCAGTCGTGTCTGACTCTTTGCGACCCCGTGAACCGCAGCACGCCAGGCCTCCCTGTCCATCACCAACTCTCAGAGTCTACCCAAACCCATGTCCATCAAGTCAGTGATGCCATCCAGCCATCTCATCCTCTGGCCCTTCTCCTCCTGCCCCCAATCCCTCCCAGCATCAGAGTCTTTTCCAATGAGTCAACTCTTCACATGAGGTGGCCAAAGTATTGGAGTTTCAGCTTCAACATCAGTCCTTTCAATGAACACCCAGGACTGATCTCCTTTAGGATGGACTGGTTGGATCTCCTTGCAGTCCAAGGGACTCTCAAGAGTCTTCTCCAACACCACAGTTCAAAAGCATCAATTCTTCAGTGCTCAGCTTTCTTCACCATCCAACTCTCACATCCATACATGACCACTGGAAAAACCATAGCCTTGACTAGACAGACCTTTGTTGGCAAAGTAATGTCTCTGCTTTTAAATATACTATCTAGGTTGGTCATAACTTCCCTTCCAAGAAGTAAGCATCTTTTAATTTCATGGCTGCAATCACCATCTGCAGTGATTTTGGATCCCCAAAAAATAAAGTCTGCCACTGTTTCCACTGTTTCCCCATCTATTTCCCATGAAGTGATGGGACCCGATGCCAGGATCTTTGTTTTCTATTTGTTGAGCTTTAAGCCAACTTTTTAACTCTCCTCCTTCACTTTCATCAAGAGGCTTTTTAGTTCCTCTTCACTTTCTGCCATAAGGGTGGTGTCATTTGCATATCTGAGGTCATTGATATTTCTCCTGGCAATCTTGACTGATTCCAATCAAGATTGGAATCTGGATTCCAGCTTGTGCTTCCTCCAGCCCAGTGTTTCTCATGATGTACTCTGCATAGAAGTTAAATAAACAGGGTGACAATATACAGCCTTGACGTACTCCTTTTCCTATTTGGAACCAGTCTGTTGTTCCATGTCCAGTTCTAACTGTTGCTTACTGACCTGCATACAGGTTTCTCAAGAGACAAGTCAGATGGTATAGTTGAGTAAAATTCACATGTGCAATACGAGGACCAGGAGATGGTGTAACCAGGGTGACCACCACACCTTTAACAAACACAAGAATGAGCCTCCAAGAGCACTTTCTTTCCACTCTTTACCATCCCATCTTTCTCTCCCAGAACACAGGAATAGAGAATACAAGTTAAAGAATTTGGCATATCTCTTCTATAAAGTTGTGGACATAAAATTCTCATCTGAGTAAAAAAATATTCACGGGGGTCTTTCTTTCATTTCAGGTAAATACAAACCCTTTCTTCTGCCTCTCCCCTTTTTTGTTTGCTAGTATTATTGCTCTTTCAGAACTCTATGTGTGTCCTTTTGGGAAAGAAAGATTCTAGGTAAGAAGTGTCGTGTTCAGGGTACAGCTTTGTTCCACATGGCTATGTATGCTCCAGCACATTTTTGAGTTTGCACTGCTGTTATATTGTAGGCAGAGATTCTTAAAGAAGTTACCCATAACCTAAATATCAGAAATTCAGAATTTCAAACCCTAGCATCATTAAATTGACTCCCACCCCTAAACTGAAAGCCAGGGAAGTAAATTCTTTTCAGACAGATATTATAAACCATCTCATCTATGGTTTATAATGTCTCATCTCATCTATCGGTCATCACAACATTGTTTTTTTTTTAGAAACAAAACCCAGCAATTTTGTTTCTAAGGTAATGTTTTTCAGTCTTTATTCCCAGTATGTGTTTATCTTACCTGTTATCCTCTATCCTTCTTGATAGGCTCTGCTTCATTCTGGCTGCGTCTCTGAGAGAGTTGCCCCCCGCCAGGATGCAGAGCAGTCAGCTCATTTGATCACGCACTTTGATCCTCCAGCAAAAAATTGTTTTTTAAGTCAGTACAAAACAGTTTTCAAAGGGTTACTGTGTGCAATGCATCATGCTAGATACTGTATAGGATAAAATATATGAAAAGACTTACTCTCCTGAAGACATGATAAACCTCACAATCTTTTCTGAAGATGCTGAAAATATTTCAGTTCAGTTCAGTTCAGTTGCTCAGTCATGTCTGACTCTTTGCAACCCCATGAACTGCAGCACGCCAAGCCTCCCTGTCCATCACCAACTCCTGGAGTTCACCCAAACTCATGTGCATTGAGTCAGTGATGCCATCCAGCCATCTCATCCTCTGTAGGTCTTCTGAAAATATTTAGTGTTTCTAGAAGATAGAAAGTAAGATCTATAGGAACTAAGAGGCTATAAATTGCCAGCAGCTACTTCTGCAAGCAATGAGACTTCCTCACAGTAAAGTCTCTTCTGAAGTCCAGAGGAGTCTAGTAAGGTACCACCTGAGTTCGGGACAGAAACAGGAACCTGCCAAACAGAAAGGAAGGGAACGACCACTGAGGCAGGTCAGCAGTAATGAGGGTCTCAAGGAGACAGATGCATGGAGAACATAGAGGAAAGCATGCATCAAATCCCCAACATGGTTCTAGGAGAGAAAGCAGGATGGGGCTACGGGGTAAGGGTGGTCAAGGTCACAAGATGGGCTGAACCTATAGAGAGTAAGTACAGCAGGAAGGCAGGAAACATGCTTGACAGTAAAATGAGACCCCGCCCCTCCACCCCCGGATTTCTTCCAATTTCCTCCCCCAAAGCTTCTCAGCCCCCAAGCAGAATTGATGTCCCCTTGGTACAATTGGGCTTCGCTGGTGGCTCAGAAGGTAAAGAATTTGCCTGCAGTGCAGGAGACCTGGGTTCGATCCCTGGGTCAAGAAGATCCCCTCGAGAAGGGAATGGCTACCCACTCCGGTATTCTTGGCTGGAGAATTCCATGGACAGAGGAGCCTGGTGGGTTACAGCCCACAAGGTCACAAAGAGTCAGACATGACTGAGCAACTAACACTTTGACTTTGGTACAATCTCATACTCCATACATTTAGTGGAAATACCCACGCTGTACATGTGTTTCTGTGCCTAACATCTCACACACACATTCAATTCAATCAACACTTGTGGAAATGAGCTGAAGGGTGAGTCCAGGAAGGACGTTAGGACAGTACTTAGCGCCTCCTCTCAATGCAGAGAAGCCAGAAGACAATCATACTGGTTTCCTATGACTACCGTAACAAATTACACAAACTTGGTAGCTTAATGTAGTATACATTTATTCTCTTGGAGATCTCAAGTCCAGAAATCCAAAATCATGTTTGCTGAGCCAAAAAAAAAAGGTTCCATGGGACTACCTTGGTGGTCCAGTGGCTAAGACTCTATCCTCCCAATGCAGGGGGACTAGGTTCAATCCCTGGTCAGGGAACTAGATCCCATATGCCACAGTGGAAAGTTCATATGGAAAATCCCACATGCCACAACTAAGACCTGGCACAGTAAAATAAATGGAAAAAAATATATATATATATATATAAAATCAAGGTTCCAGGAGGAGCAGATTCTTGGGGGAATCTCTTCCTTGCCCCTTTTAGCTTCTAGGGGCTGCATCACTCCAATTGCTGCATTTGTGGTCACATTGCCTTCTCCCATTCTGTGCAGGTGGGAAATCTCCTCCTGCTTGTCTTATAAAAATATTCGTGATTGAATATCGGGACTACACAGACAATGCAGAATAAATTCCCCATCTACAGATCCTTCATTTAATTATGTTAGAGAAGTTTTTTTGTTTTTTGTTTGTTTGTTTGTTTTTGTTTTTGTTTTTTTGCCAGAAAAGGTAATATTCAGTTTCCAAGGATGAGGACAAGGATGTCTTTGGGAAGGCCATTATTCAATCTACTACAAAATGAACGTGGCTACATAGAGGGATAGAAAGAAGGAAGGGGAAGGAATAAAAGTGGGAGACAGAATATCTTGTATAGTTCTGACTTTGAGGAACATGTGAATGCTCTTTATATTTAAAAATCAAATTAGACAACAGAAATGAGAAAGGGCAAAAAACCCTTAAGCTGAAAGCAAACTGAATGAAATTACCAATATTTCAGATAAATGACATAATGACATATAAGGGAGTGGGAGAGAAAATGCTAACCCAAGTAACATACAAGCGATCACAGTACTTGAACACTCCATCCTAAGAGGGATGGGGTGTCAAAAGGGCACCCAAGGACAAATAACCAAAAACAAGTCTTGAACTATTTTTGTAGGTTTGTCTTTTGTAATGGTTTGGACATAGCAATTCTGAAACCATTTTAGATGCATTATCTGTTCAGTTCAGTCGCTCACTCGTGTCTGACTCTTTGTGACCCCATGTCCTGAAGCCCTCCAGGACTCCCTGTCCATCACCAGCTTCTGGAGTTTGCTCAGACTCATGTCCATCTAGTCTATGATACATCCAGCCATCTCATCCTCTGTTGTCCCCTTCTCCTTTATAAGAATAAATAAATGAGTAAATATATTGATGCTTTTGAGAACTCGAGTTCTCACTGTGTGAGAAGGAGTATGCAAATACGGAATGGGCAAAAGAAAAAAACAACAACCTTGTGTGGAGAAATCAGAATTGGTAGTACTGATGTGATTTACAGCTTTTAAAATATACATGAGTATATGTATATATGTATATTTATGTATGTGTATTTAACTATGTGTGTTTAATATGTGTATACAGAAACATAGTTTCCTAGATCTGCCCACTAGGGACTAGAAGCAGACTCCCCAGTAGCAATGAGCATATCTAGTGCCCAAGCATCGGTCTTTAATACCATTTCTCACTCAAAAGCACCAGGACTCTTCAGAGAAATGGCTGAGTCAAGAACATGGGAATTACAGCTAGAAACTAAAAATGTGCAATACATGAAGAAACTATAAAATCTTATGGCAAAAAGTAAGGAAGTACTGAACAAGTGATAGAGGCATCTCAAGGCACATGAAGCAAACCCTGTGGCTCACCCTCTGGTCATATTTGTCGTAATTTAGGCACTAAAATCATTAAATGCAATAATGAGTTACAAAGCTTTGAGAAAATTGGAATCCATAACTCATTTATCTAATAACTCAATCAAGAGTAAATCAATAAATGAGAGAGAATGGCAGAATCATGCTTCCAGTAAAATGCTAAGTGCAGACAGAAAATGTAGCAGAGCTGGAGCTGACAAATAATCACTTTGCAGTCATCATATTAAAGGTTGGTTCAGATGAGCACCATCAATAGTGCCAAATCTAGTGGGAAATTTTTATTAAATTTGAGTTGTCTCCCCTGGATTGCTTATTAATTACAAGGAGAAAGATAGCAATTATACAGCATAGAATTGAACATCATGACTGGGTTCAAAAATTAATATCATCCCTGAGGACAAATGGGCGTCAGAGCCTCAAGATGCAATGCTTTGACAAGAACACATCACTTATGAAGAACCACAGTCAAGGCATTTTTGAAGTTCAGCTACCTTAGTAAGTTCCACCGTTGGTCCTCAGCTCTCTTCACACTCTCATTCAGAAGATGAAAGTATCTTTTTCTTAATATAAAATAGAGAGTGCCACTGAATTTCACATTTAGCTTTTAGTTGAATCCTGCTCACCCTCACTTATACCTATAGTAAAGATAATAATACATATGTAATCAAAACAGTTATTCTATACTTTTATTTTATTTATTTATTGTATTTATTCTATAACTACTGTTATTAAACTCACTCTAAGGCAGTCAAAGTGATGAAAATTAGTAGAAAATGTAAGATCTTGAAGTAAAAATTTTCTGTTTGTATGTTGAAGTTCCTAAAAGGGAAAGTATAGAATAAAAACAAAATGTGCAAAAGATGATTCCTGTGTCTCTATGTCTGTCAAGACCAAAGAAGAGGACTCTGTAAATGAGAAGACCAGGGAGAGTTCATAGCAGTTGTTCATCACAAGATAATCAGAACCTGATTGCAACACAGCTGATGGTTTCCTTTCTTCCAACCACTCTGTTCCTTTAGCTGCTCTTGATTTTGTTTCTTCTTTGTTGTTTCTCAATCTCTTTAACTCACTCTCTTTCCATTCCTCAGGGCTCTATTTTTTATGCCTTAAGTTGATATTTGCCCCTTGATAATCTCATTCATGCTCCTGACTATGATTTTCATTAATGTGCCAATGACTCCCAAACCAGTATCTCGCAGCCCAGATGGTGCTCTCCAAGGTGCTGAGTCACATATCCAACTTTCTAATGGATATGTCCATTCATGAATGACATAAATTCATGTCCAGTTCCCAAAGCTGCTTCTCATTTTTTTCTAGTTCAGCAAATGCTGTTATCATGCATACAACTTCTCAACCCAATACCTAGGAGTCATCCCCATCACACACCATCCATTTCTACTTAATCCCCAAGTCCCAGTTTTCTTTCCATTCACTATCTCTTAAATTATGTCCACTTTTTTTTATTCCTTAATCACCATCATTTTCACACTTTCCTAGTTCATGTTCCTGCATCTGTTTTTGGTTCCTCCAAACTATTCTCCACATAGAAGTAAGAATAACCACTTAAAGTGTCAACTGATTCAGGGCATTTTCTACTCAAAGCTTTCTGTGGTTTCCCATTGTCCTCAGGAGACAATTCTGAATCACTAAGATATTTCATTTCATGACATCATTTTCCTGGTTCTTTTTTATGCTATGTTTTCAGTTTCTTGGATGTATCTTGCTTTCTTTTATCAGGACATTCAAACATGACATTTTCCATGTTTGTGACCTCCTGTTTCCTCAATCCAAGCTTAGTGAATTTTCATTTGTCCTTCAGATTTCAACTTTACACCATTTCTTTCTTAGGGAGGCTCTTTGTCATGGTGATTTCCCATTTCTTCTCCTTCTTCTTCAGTCCTTTCTCTTTTTTTCCTGCTGTGTCCCAGAACTCTCAGACATACCAAATGCCTCATGGGGGCTCCCTTGCTCTATGGTCTTGGCTGGGATCACAACGGAACCACTCATCAGAGAGCAAAAGGCAAAAGAGAGTTCAGATCAAGAGAGTGAAATTGAGGAGGACATTGCAGGGCCTTCATAAAGAGAGACCTCAGTGTGTCTCACCTCTTTCTTGTGGAAAAGCTTTAGCTTCCTAGTAGTACTAGTAGTTCATGCTCAATCATGTCCAACTCTTTGTGACCCCATGGACTGTAGCCTGCCAGGCTCCTCTGTCCATGGATTCTCCAGGCAAGAATGCTGGAGTGGGTTGCCATGCCTTCCTCCAGAGGACCTTCCTGACCCAGGGTCTGAACCTGTGTCTCCTGCAGATTCTTTACCACTGTACCACCTGGGAAGGGCCAGAGCCTTCCACAAGTTCCAAACAGCAAGTTTAATCAGAAAAGTGACAAAATTTAGAAAAAAAAGGAAAATAGTCAAGCAAGACAAAACACCTCTAGTTTCTCCTCAGGGCTACAGATAACATCCTAAGCCATATCCTTGAGCTGTTTCACAGATTCCTATCTGCAAGATCCCCACCAGGAAGAAGTTAACTGCTGACCACCAGCACCTATACCTCAGACAGGGTGCAACAAGAAGTTTGATGATGTTGACTCCTGAAATACCACCTGGTTACCTCACTACCAACCAATCAGAAGAGGCCTATGAACTGATCAGGTACGCTGTGACCATCTCCCTCACCTTGCCTTTAAAAACCCTTCCCTGAGGAGTTTGGGATTAGCAGTACACATTATATAAAACAGACAACTAACAAAGACCTACTGTAGAGCTCAAGAAACTATACTCAATATTTTGTAATAATCTTATAGGTTATATAGGGAAAAGAATCTGAAAAAAATAGATATATATGTATGTATTAATATAACTGAATCACTGTGCTGTACACCTGAAACTAACCCAACCTTGCACATCAATTATACTTCAACTTTGTGATGATCTAAATGGGAAGGAAATTTTTTTAAAAAAAGAGGAAATCTATGTATATATAGCTGATTTATCTTGCTGTAGAGTAGAAACTAACATAACATTGTATAGTAACTATACTCCAATAAAAATTAATTTTAAAAACAAACTATACTTCAATTAAAAAAACTTCCCTTGCTCTTTCCCTGTCTTGATACTGGGGTTCTTCCTCTCAGTGGTAGTTCTCACCAGGTGAGGTGTATAAAGTGAAAGTGAAAGTGAAATCGCTCAGTCGTGTCCGACTCTTCAGGACCCCATGGACTGCAGCCCACCAGGCTCCTCCGTCCATGGGATTTTCCAGGCAAGAGTACTGGAGTGTGGTGCCATTGCCCTCTCCAAGGTGTATAAAGGCTCCCTCATAATGCTAGTCCCTGAATGACTCAACATCCACTGCTGGTCATATTAGTCTATTGACACTTCTGTAAACTGCCTTGTCCTTTGAGTGGAATTCTGCTGGGACCCTGACTGATACACTATCCTGGATTCATTTTTTCATGCTTCCCAAACCTGCTTTATATTCTCTGAGATAACAGTCTCCAGACATGCATGGAAGAACTTGTTCAAAGTTTGCCTTGTACACTTGATTTAAAGTCCCACACAGTCTGTATCAGTCACTATTGTAACTCCAGCACCTAGGACAGTGCCTAGCATGCTTTATTATTAAATATATATTTATTGAATGAAGGAATAATATTGAATGGTGATTATGGAAATGAAAGTGTACCTGGAATATGAAGAGGGTGGATTAAAGAAAACTGCTATGCCCAAATTAGCAAAAATTTCACCTCACATCAGTCAGAATAGCCATCATTAAAAAAACCTACACATGATAAATTCTGGAGAGGGTGTGGAGAAAAGGGAACCCTCTTGCACTGTTGGTGGGAATTGAAACAGCCACTATGGAGAGCAGTATGCAGGTTCCTTAAAAATTTTAAAATAGAACTACCAGAACATCCCTGTTGGTCCAATGGTAAAGAATCTGCCTGCCAAGGTAGGGGACATAGGTTCAACCCCCAGTCCAGGAAGATTCCACATGCTGTGGGACAACTAAGCCTGGGCACCACAACTACTGAAGCCCATGCACCTTGAGCCTGTGCTCTGCAACAGGAGGAGCCACCCCAATAAGAAGCTGGCTTGCAACTAGAGAAAGTCCGCATGCAGCAACACAAATGCAGCAGAGCCAAAAATAAATACATAAAATAACTAAAAAACAGAACTACCATATGTCCCAGAAATCCCACTACTGGGATATACCCAGAGAAATCCATGTTTCAAAAAGATACATGTACCCCAAAGTTCACAGCAGTGCTATTTACAATAGCCAGGACATGGAAGCAACCTAGATGTCCATCAACAGAGGAATGGATAAAGACGATGTGGTACATATATGCAATGGAATACTACTCAGTCATAAAAAGGAACAAAACTGGATCACTTGTGATACATGGATGGACGTAGAGACTGTCATACAAAGTGAAGTAAGTCAGAAAGAGAAAAGTAATATTGTACATTAACACATATATGTGGAATCTAGAAAAAAATAGTATAGATGACCTTATTTGCAAAACAGAAATACAGACACAGACATATAGAATAAATGTATGGACACCAAGAGGGGGGAAAGGGGAAGGTGGGATGAATTAGAGATTGGAATTAACATATATAACTATTGATACTATGTATAAAATAGATAATTGATGAGAATCTACTGTATATAGCTCAGGGAACTCTACTCAATGCTTTGTGGTGACCTAAATGGGAAGGAAATCCAAAAAAGAGGGGATATATGTATACATATAGCTAATTCACTTTTCTATACAGCAGAAACTAACTAAATATTGTAAATCAACTATACTCCAATCAGATCAGATGAGATCAGTCGCTCAGTCGTGTCCGACTCTTTGCGACGCTGTGAATCGCAGCACGCCAGGCCTCCCTGTCCATCACAACTCCCGGAGTTCACTGAGACTCACGTCCATTGAGTCAGTGATGCCATCCAGCCATCTCATCCTCTGTCGTCCCCTTCTCCTCCTGCCCCCAATCCCTCCCAGCATCAGAGTCTTTTCCAATGAGTCAACTCTTCACATGAGGTGGCCAAAGTACTGGAGTTTCAGCTTCTGCCTCATTCCCTCCAAAGAAATCCCAGGGCTGATCTCCTTCAGAATGGACTGGTTGGATCTCCTTGCAGTCCAAGGGACTCTCAAGAGTCTTCTCCAACACCACAGTTCAAAAGCATCAATTCTTCGGTGCTCAGCCTTCTTCACAGTCCAACTCTCACATCCATACATGACTACTGGAAAAACTTTTGACTAGATGAACTTTTGTTGGCAAAGTAATGTCTCTGCTTTTCAATATGCTATCTAGGTTGGTCATAATTTTCCTTCCAACAAGTAAGCATCTTTTAATTTCATGGCTGCAGTCATCATCTGTAGTGATTTTGGAGCCCAGAAAAATAAAGTCTGACACTGTTTCCACTGTTTCCCCATCTATTTCCCATGAAGTGGTGGGACCGGATGCCATGATCTTTGTTTTCTGAACGTTGAGCTTTAAGCCAACTTTTTCACTCTCCACTTTCACTTTCATCAAGAGGCTTTTGAGTTCCTCTTCACTTTCTGCCATAAGGGTGGTGTCATCTGCATATCTGAG
>NW_011494607.1:6217927-6229775 GCF_000754665.1 Bison bison bison
TGAGTTCCTCTTCACTTTCTGCCATAAGGGTGGTGTCATCTGCATATCTGAGGTTATTGAGATTTCTCTCGGCAATCTTGATTCCAGCTTGTGTTTCTTCCAGCCCAGCGTTTCTCATGATGTACTCTGCATAGAAGTTAAATAAACAGGGTGACGATATACAGCCTTGACGTACTCCTTTTCCTATTTGGAATCAGTCTGTTGTTCCATGTCCAGTTCTAACTGTTGCTTCCTGACCTGCATACAAATTTCTCAAGAGGCAGATCAGGTGGTCTGGTATTCCCATCTCTTTCAGAATTTTCCACAGTTGATTGTGATCCACACAGTCAAAGACTTTCGCATAGTCAATAAAGCAGAAACAGATGTTTTTCTGGAACTCTCTTGCTTTTTCCATGATCCAGTGGATGTTGGCAATTTGATCTCTGGTTCCTCTGCCTTAAATCAGCAACATTTTCTAATCCATGACAGCATATACAAACTACTCAAAGGAAATACTGTATGTAAATAAATTGTAAACAGTGGAGAACTATTTTATATTATTTACATGCTCTTTAATATTGAAATTAGCTCCCCTGGTTTTTCTGTTTAACCTTTTGCTTTTTGTTGAAAGCTGTCACCTGAATTGGAGAGAGCTGAGCTGGATGACGATCTGAAAGCACAGGGAAAGGAAGACATGCCCAGACCCTCATCCTGTCTATAGAGCTGCAAAATGTCCTCAAATTCTAGCGGTGTTAATAGTCACTATAGCCAATAAAGCTATACAAGATACACATTTCTAAAGGAAATTGAATTTTCAGAGAAGAGTGGGATCAGCTTTCGAAAAATTGGCTAATATTTCAAATAAAATATTTAATTTTATCCATTAAATTAAAAAAAAAAAACTAGAGTTAAAGACTCTAGTGCATAATTACCCTCAGGGGAAAGGAATACCAACCCACAACACAGATACAGTTTGAAGACTCAGAAATGGAAAAATATTGAGATATCAATATTTCAGGAGCTGACTATTTAGGTTTATTGAGCCACATAACAGAACAATCTTTCTGCAGGTCACATTGGCACCTAAATTCAAGTTTGGAAAGGCAATATTTAATACTTTAAGAGATAATGAATTTCAAACCCTTTTATTTTATTTATCTATGTATTGGAAACTTGTCAGACTTCTTAGAAAAAGAAAGAAAGATTACTGGGATCAGTTGAATTAAGAAATGCTAATAGAAAGACTTCCCTGGCAGTCCAGTGATTGAGACATTGCCTTTCAATGCAAGGGGTGTGGATTTGATCCCTGGTCAGGGAGGTAGGATCCCTCATGCTTTGCAGCCAAGAAACCATACCATAAAACAAGCAATATTGTAACAAATTCAGTAAAGACTTTTAAAATGGTCCACATTAAAAAAAAGAAAAACTTAAAAAAAAAAAAAGAAATGCTAATATATAATACCCTTCTTTCACATGGGGATCTTCCATCTACTCATTTTTTCTGATCTTTCTTGAGCTGAATAGGAAAGATAGGAGACTGGTCAGAAGCATGAAAGCACTCCAGTCTCCCACTGCTCCAGGGGTCTGCTTACCCACCTCTTTTCTTACACACACTGCTAAGCTTCACCTGCTTAGCAGTCCCACAGATCTCCAGCCATCCTCCAGGAAACCTACACCATTCATCTCACATCCACACTGGCTTGGGTTTGCTCAAACCAGCCTCCCACTCTACCTAGTCCAGGTAGGATCTCAGGTACCCTCAATCCTCACATCCCTATGGGGCTTCAGTAAATGTTGCTGCAACAAGGATTATGATTCCACATGATGGTGCTGTAAGAAATCTAATAGACCCAGCTCGTCTGCTATTTTACAGATAGGAATGATAGACCCACAGAAGCAAACGGGCATGTCTATCCCTCAGAGTTGGAGAGTGGTGGACAGAAACTGTTGGTTCTCCAGCTTCTCAGCAAATCACTGAGTTTTGAAGCAGTTCAGTATATGGTTCTGCAAATGGTAACCTCAGTGTGGAAAGAGTGGGTGACTTTGGTGCATTTTCAACATAATTCATCAAATAATTTCCTTGATCCAGAAGATGAGGTTTACTTTCTGCCCTTTTTCCCTCAGTTTCTCTCTCTCACCCCACCTCACCCTTCCTCCTTATCTCTCTTTCTCCTCTTATTTTCTCTAGTTTTTTCTTTAAAAGCACAGCATGCTCATTGAAAACAATTAGAAAAATACAAAAAAAGGTACCAAAAAAATCAATTCAAATCCCACAACATGGAGACAACAATATAGTTTCATCTCATTATTCTTCTGTGTACATCTAGATTTGTATGTGTATAATCCCAGCCTGAATCTCAGCAGAGTACCCTGGACTCTGCAGGCCCCAGATACCAGCAAAGCAAACTAAAGTAGACAGAACTCTCTGGAAATTCACAGGAAACAGCTTCAGGGAGTCCTAGGCACAGCCAGTGAGGTTAAAAATTATACAAATTGAGGTGATAGACAGCAACATTTGTGACACAGCCATTCATGAGACTTCATTTGCACACACAAACTAGACTCATGAAGCCTAGAAAGGCAGCCCTCAAGCATATTACAAAATATCATATACTATATACAGTTTTGCCTCCTGCACTTTTAATGTTTAATAAGTGGTATTTCACATCTTCAAACTACTTTAAAAACATATAGAGGCTGTTCACCTATGCCACTTGAGATGAGCATTCACCCAAAGACTACAATGACCACAGAACAGGGTTTCAGACATGGACACTCTCATCTGGGCTCCAAGTGAGGGCCGCAGAGTGACAAGCAGATGCTTCCTATTTCCAAATGAAACTGAACTAGAAATATTGAAGAGTGCGTTCCCATTTATCAGCAAAGACTGATTTCTAAAGGAGCTTAGGAAGATCACGCAATTACTTCTCTGTATTGTTCAATGCTTTCACGGCGCCCATCAGTGTGCCCTCACATGCCTGTATGATGCGTTTGTAATGTTCATCTAAATTCCTCTGCCCTGCATCCCTACAGAATGTGCTGGTCTTGTTAAATAAATGTTACCTTAACATTTGAAAAAATATGTCTACTCTTAAAAATGCTTAACTAAATTATTCTCATTGTTTATTCGCTCAAGTTTTTTATCCCCAATTATAGGTGGCGCTAGTTGTACAGAACCTGCCTGCCAACGCAGGACATGTAAGAGACGTGGGTTGCATCGCTGGGTCAGGAACGTCCTCTGGACTCCCACTCCAGTATTCTTGCCTGGAGAATCCAATGGACAGAGAAGCCTGGCAGGCTACAGTCCTTGGGGTCACCAAGTCAGTCATGACTGAGACGGCTTAGCACATATTTGTATGGTGTGGAGATCTATCTTAAACACTATTCAGGAGAAAGTGGCAGGAAAAACAAACTAAAAAAATAGAAAATGGAGATAGGGAAGTGTGAACGTCAGGGTCACATTTGTGCGTTTCCTCCTGCTGTGTGATCATGCCGCTGCCAAGTTCACAAATCATATCCACATTGCACTGTAACCGGCTCTCCACACTCTGACTCCCGCAGACTTTTCCCTGGGTTTTTATTTTATCTTGTTTTACTAGACTTTCTTTGTTGGAACAGTTTTAGGTTCACAGCAAAAGTGAGTGGAAGGTACAGAGACTTCCCATATAGCTTCTGCCCCGGTTTATCTTCCCCCACCAAAGTGGTACATTCGCTACAACTGATGAACCTACACTGACTCATCGTAATCATTCAAAGTCCCTAGTTTACATTAAGGTTCACTCTTGGTGTTGTATATTCTATGAGTTTGGACAAAGGTATAATGACATGGATCCACCATTACAGTATCATACAGTATAGTTTTACTGCACTAAAAACCCTTTGTATTCTGCCAGTTCATTTCCCGCTCCCCACTAACCCCTGTCAACCTCTGACTTTCTTTTAAACTGTCTCCATGGTTCTTTTCCAGAACATCATAAAGTTGGAATCATATAGTTATAAGATTGTCTTTTTTCAACCAGTAGCATGCATTTAAGTTTCCTTCATGTCTTTCCATGGCTTGATATTTCACTTCTTTTTAGCATTGAATAATACTCCACTGTAATATTGTACAATTGTAATATTGTATTGTATTGCAATAGAGGTACCAGAGTTTATTCATCTACCTACTGAAGGAGATCTTGCTTGCTTCCAAGTTTTGATAATTATTAAGAAAGCTGTGATAAACATCCATGTGCAGATTTCTGTCTAGACATAAATGCCTGCAATGCAGGGGACCTGGGTTCGACCCCTGGTTTGGGAAGATCCCTGGAGAAAGGAATGGCTACCCACTCCAGTATTCTTTTTTTTTTTTCACTCCAGTATTCTTAGCTGGAGAATTCCATGGACGGAGGAGCCTGGCGGGTCCATGGGGTCACTAAGAGTTGGATGTGACTGAGCGACTAACACTTTAGGACAAACATCGAGGAAGGTAATTGATGGGTCACATGGTAAGAGTATGTTCAGTTTTATAAGAAACTGCCAAACTGTCCTCCAAAGAGGTTGCATTGTTTTGCATTCCCACCAGCAATGAATACAAGCTCCTGTTAGTCTACATCTTCACCAGCATTTGGTGTCGTCAATGTTCTGAATCTTGATCCTTTCGATAGAAAGGGCAGTGCTCCTAGTTCATTTTTGTTTTGTTTTGTTTTGTTTTGGGGGGGAGGTGGGAGGCAGGTTGTCTTTTTTTGATTTCACTCTGTTACTGCCTATCTCAGAGCCTTCATCCATGCATAGCCTCCAGTTGAGGTCTTCTCCCCTCTGTCTCAACTTGCCAAGACAACTTGTTCTCAAGATCTTTCAGGCCCAGCACAAAGACTTAAGGAAGGCTACCTCGAAGAGTCAGCTGGAGTTAAGTCCTCCAATTACATACTCTCAGCACTCCTTAGACTTCTCCATGTATCACAATTACACCTGATGCTTATTTCTGCCACCAGCTCCATGGAAGCAGGGACTACTCTTTCTTTTTTCAGCAATGGATCCCTAACTGCTGGAAGCAGTGCCTTCACCAAGTACTCAACAACTATCTGTTGAGTTAACTAGTGGATAGATAAAATATGTCCACAAATGAGCATTAGTGTCTAGAGGTCCTTCACAAACCATGTAAATTAGCCACACAAGTGAACACTGCTGCACAGAACTTCATTAAATATCTCTTCTGGTAATCTGCATCATAGTCAGGATGTCAAAACTTGACATGTTGTGAAAGTTACTAAATTTGTGAATGGTGTCAGAGACTGAACCTCAGAAAGAAAAATGTCTTTAAAATATTACGAGAAAAAGGGCTTTCCTGGTGGCTCAGTGGTAAAGAATCTGCCTGCTAATGCAGGAGACGTGGGTTCGATCCCTGGCCTGGGAAGATCCCACATGCTGCAGAGCAACTAAACCTGTGTGCTAGAACTATTGAGCCTATGCTCAGGATGCTGGGAACTGCAGCTGCTGAAGCGTGTGCTCCCTAGTGCTCATGCTCAGCAACAAGAGAAACTACTCCAGTGAGAAGCCTGCACACTGCAACAGAGAGTAGGGCCCGCTAACTGCAACTAGAGAAAAACCCACGCAGCACTGAAGACCCAACACAGACACAAAGTAAATAAATAAATGAAAAGTTTTTAAAATATTGTAAGAAAAAATAATGTTGTGAAATAAAACCTATTGTACAATGTTAGAAAATGAATGGATTGGTAAAGTCCTTCCAATAGCGATACCCTTAGTAAATGCCTAGAGATGTTGGAAAAATCCTCAGGAAGCACGGATAGGACCAGTAAGAAAAAGAAGGCAAGCATCACTGACTTTCCTGCATCTAAGCCCCCAAATCAGCTGAATCCCAAGCCAGTTTGTATTGTACAGCAAGAACACACAGTCCATAGGGAAAGGAGAACACTGTATCAGAATCAGTCTTGAGTTCAGTTCAGTCGCTCAGTCGTGTCTGACTTTTTGCAACCCCATGAACTGCAGCATTCCAGGCCTCCATGTCCATCACCAACTCCCAGAGTTCACTCAAACTCACGTCCATCGAGTCGGTGATGCCATCCAGCCATCTCACCCTCTGTCGTCCCCTTTTCCTCCTGCCCCCAATCCGAAGTCATTAAAAGAATCATATCTCCAACTCCTTCACAACTGATTGTAGATGTTAACCACATGGACAAAATGCCTTCATAACAACATCTAGACTAGTATTAGACTAAACAACTGGCACCATAGCGTAGCCAAGTTGACACACAAAATTTAACAATCACATTTAGCAACCACAAACAGCCAACCAACCACAGATCAAAGAATCTCTTCTGAATACATTCAATACTGAAAAATCCACACAAAATTTTTTGGAGCATTTCATCTAAGATATTGTATTTGTCCATTTACTTAAAACTGAGGGACTAAATAACTTTTCAGTTATTTTGCCTATCTCTGATATTAACAGGTTGAAAACTCATTCTAGCAAGTTATTTTGCCTTCCTGCCACTTGGATGGTTCTATTAAAATGTACTCATTTTCCTGTTCATGTGTCAAAGTCCAACTCAGCTATTACCTTGTTCAAGGAGTTTTCTGGCATATTCCCAGCTGTAATTATCCTCCTTGTTTCATATGCCAGTTTTTATCATCTTACTTGTAGAGGTGTAGCTAATGGTAAGTCATTGAATATATGTCTGTTCTTTTACTAGATTATAACACATATGGTGAGGGCTAACATGGACGAGCAAAGCACCTGGCCTAGGTTAAGCAGGTACTTAATGAATGTGTACTGTGTCCTTACACCCAGAGGGAGGCAGAATCTAATTTCTCTATTTAGACTTCCATGACCCCATCAGTGTCATGCATGAGCTCAGAAAGCCCTTGTTAAAGTGGATTGTGTTATCACATTATAAATGTTCTAAAAGTCAAAGCACAATGTCTTAGATTTATGAACAAGGGCTTTGACTTTTTGATAAATTATTTTTTATGGGCCCTAAAAATGTCATATGTAATTGAGTACTTGACCCATTGTCATAATGGCCATCACGTTGACAATGGTGATAGTAATATCATGTCTGTCTTATCTGACTCATAAAGGCATCTTGTATCTCTTTTATCATACTCCTTTCACTGTCCCCAAACATGGTTATTTGATTCATAAAAATAAAGTTATTTTTGTGTTTATTTATAGATATAAATCAGCATACATAATTTCCTCTTAATGTCACATATATCGGATCTATATCAGGTTCTATTTTCACCCTTTATTGGGAATGCAGGGCAATGTTGCAGTCTTGGATCATTAGATGAACAGATGTGGAGATACAGTATTGAGAAGCATGACCTGAATTCTGGGAGTGCGTGGTTTACCAGTTCAGGGGGTAGGAGAGAAAACAGGGTCAAGATCTTCTTTAAAGGAGAAGAGGACCACAATCCTCAGCCACGAAAGGGTTTTGGCTTCAACTCATTAATGGCTGGAAGGCATGCCAGTCCTGGTCAGCCATCCATGATCTTCATACAGCAAACTGGAATCTCCAATATTTCAAGCTAGCTACAGGTAGAAGAGTAAATGACTCCAGTTGTGGTTGTTGTTTAGTCACTTAAGTCATGTCCAGCTGTTTTGTGACCTCATGGACTGTAGCCCACCAGGCTCTTTTGATCATGGGATTTCCCCAGCAAGAATATTGGAGCTGGCTGCCATTTCCTCTCCAGGGGATTTTCATGACCCAGTGATCAAACCTGTGTCTCCAGCTTGGCAGGTGGATTATTTACCACTGAGCCACATGGGAAGCCAAATGACTCCAGACTGACTTATAAATTGATCTGGATGACTACTAATGTGTCCTCCATTTGTGAGCTAGCCAGATTGCCTTTACTTGCTCCATAGATTGATAGATTTTGACTTTTACTTATACTCAGAGAAAAGAGGAAAAATCCAACTGTTAATACCCAAATGTTGTTTCTGTTAGTATATTTGAATTTTACTTTTTTAGGCTGTTACTGTTAGATTCTCTGCTGTGCTTTCTACTTCTATGTAATAACCCTTCACTGTGTCTTTCTAGGCTTAGTTGCTCTCCTGTCTCTCAAATCTCCATCTTCAACTGCCCACCGCAAGCTCCCTCTTGAACTTCCAGCCATCCCCACATATGAAGCTGTTCATTCTCTCAGAAAGTAATCACATCCTCTCTGTTCTCCCCAAGTCACTAATATCAGCACTCATCACTCATCACTAATGTCATCACTCTCCTCCGGGTCATCTGGCTCACCCAGGTTTGACACCTCAGGCATCATCTTTTGTTCCTTCCCCTCTTTTACATCATCATCATAGTGTTCACCAAGTTCATCTCATTCTTTATTTTTGGTTCTTCTCCATTTTATCCTCCTTTTGCTATACCACTTTGCATATTTCAGATTCTTAGTCATTCCAAATATAAGCATAATAAGTGTCTGAACGATTCCTAAAATGGCAATCTCATCACCTTGTGTTCATGTTTAAAAAACTTCAATGACTTCTCCATGCCAAGATAAAATCTAATAGAATCTAATGTGCTTCTACTTCAGTTCTAGTAGAACTTTGCATAAGACTCAACTTATTTCCTAATAATTCCCTTCAAAAGTCACTTTTTGAGTATTCATAGTCAAGATATGGAAACAATCCAAGTGTCCATCAACAGATGAATGGAAAAAGAACACATGGTATGTATGTATACATGTATATAATGTATAATATGTATAATGAAATATTACTCAGCCATTAAAAACAATGAAGTTCTGCTATTTATAGCAATGTTGATGGATGAACCTAGAAAGCATTATGCTCAGTGAATTAAGTGAGAGAAAGACAAATGTTGTATGTTATTACTTATATGTGGAATCTAAAAAATAAAATGAATATATATACAACAAAACATAAACAGACTCACAGACATAGAGGACAAACTAGTGGTTCTCAGTGGGGCAGGGGGAGAGGCAAGATAGGGGTACAGGATTAAGAGATATAAACTACTATGTTTAAAATAGATAAACAACAAGGATATATTGTACAGCCCAGGGAAATGCAGCCACTATTTTGTAATGACATTCAATGGAGTATAATCTATAAAAATACTGATTCACTATGTTATACATCTGAAACTAATATATTGTAAACCAACTATACTTTGATTAACAAAGGATATTCATTTTTTAAAAATCGATCTTTTCCTTCCAGACATTTCTTTTTTTTCCTTTCAGCTTGAATTTCATCTCCTTCCTAAAGCCTTCTTTGACCCACCCAGCTGGAAAGGACCTCTTCTTCCACAAAATTTCTTCACTTTAGTGTGTTGACTCAGTAATAATTATTTATTATCTTATCTGCTGTGGTTCAGGCTGTTACTATATTTAAATTTCCTCACATGTGTCTTGTTTCTTCAACTGGAATGTAAATGCTGAGTCTGAGGAATAATGGGAACCAGAGACTTAAATTTCCCTGTATCCTCTACATTCTTAGAATGGCATTTGGCACATACCACAGATACTAAATAAGCAATTATTGGTTCAACTTTTTATTATCCTTTTAACTGCTATTAAAAATGCTGGTCTCAGGATCTAAAATACCCTCAGTGTTCGGCAGGGTTTAAACAGCAAAGTAATCCAAGAGAAAACAAGAAGTTAATCTATTTCCCCTTTATGTATTATTGTTTTCAACCATAGAATTTTACTCATACTGTGAATGTTAAGTGTGAAAGCAGACCAGACATTGCGTCACGATTCCTCATTAGCCATTCCCAAGAAGCACAGCATGCTAATGCAGTCCTATTCATCAGACACATTTCCTGGAGAAAAAAAAAAAAAAAATCTCCATCATTGGTGTACCTCTGTCTTTTCTTTTGAGACATATGGAATACTGGCCTTTGCACATTTGCAGGGATTTACCATAGTAGACGAGCCCCAAGTCAATTACTTTATTAATGTCATAAACTGGATGAGATGGTTGCTCACAACACAGAGAGCAATGACCAAAACCTTGCTCATTACAACTGCTTTTGAAAAATTTACAATAACAATTATCCATTTGTGTTTCATTCCTCTAGGTGAAGAGAATGGTATGGCCTTTAGTGCTGCTAATCACCTCCGGCTCACGTTCTCATTCATCTCCCAGGGCTGTCATACACTCTGTCAGCATAGAAAAAGCAGTAGAAAGAAAAAGCTCACAAAATCTGAGTTGGAAAGGCCATTTGAGTTTTTGTTATGGACTGAATTATGTCCCCTAGAATTCATAGATTGAAGACCCCCAGTATCTCAGAATGTGACTGTATTCAGAGATGAAAGTGTTGTCATTAGGATGGCCCCAGTCCAGTATAACTGGTGTCTTTATAAAATGAGATTAGGACACATGCATGCAGAGGAAAACCACCTGAAGACACAGGAAGACAGCCATCTACAAGCCAAGGAGCAAGGTCTCAGAAGAAACCCACCATTCTGATGCTTTGTTTTTAGACTTCTAGCCTTCAGAACTATAAGACAATACATTTCTGATGTTTAGGCCACTATGCCTGGGTCTATTTGTCTAGGGGTAAAACTTGTGATTAATAAAGCTTTTAAAGTGACTGGGGGAGGGGGCAGTGGGGAGTTACTGATCAATGGGCATAAAGTTTCAGTTAAGTAGGATGAATCATCTCTAGAGACTGCTGTACCACATTATATATACAGTCAACAATAATGTACCATACACTCAGAGTTTTATTAAAAGGGAAGATTCTCATGCTAAGTGTTAAGGAAATAACACAAATGAACTTACAAAACAGCAATAGAGTCACAGACACAGAGGACAAACTTATGGTTGCGGGGGGTAGGGGGAAGATGAGGGGAAGGGATAGTCAGGGAGTTGGGGATGGACTGGTACACACTGCTATATTTAAAATGGGTGACCAACAAGGACCTACTGTACAGCACATGGAACTCTGCTCAATTTTATGTGGAAGACTGGATGGGAGGGGAGTCTGTGGGAGAAGGGATACATGCATATGTATGACTGAGTTCCTTCGTTGTTCACCTGAAACTACCACAACACTGTTATATCAGCTATATCTCACTACAAAATAAAAAGTTTTTTTTAATTTAAAACTGATAAATCTGTTAAAACACAATTCTTTGTCTTTGGAGGAAATTCTTAAACTTTGTTCCTTGAGATTTTAAATCACAAAGATATCAGTTGTTATATTAGGCAATTTCCCAAATTATTCAAATTATCCAAATTTCCCCAAATTTCCTTCAATGTTCCAAGTATGACAGTAGGTATTGCAAGAGGGCATCAGGGGGCAAACACACTGAAACCATACTCACAGAAAACTAGTCAATCTAATCATACTAGGACCACAGCCTTGTCTAACTCAATGAAACTAAGCCATCAGATCAGATCAGTTGCTCAGTCCTGTCCGACTCTTTGTGACCCCATGAATCGCAGCATGCCAGGACTCCCTGTCCATCACCAACTCCCGGAGTTCACTCAGACTCACGTCCATCGAGTCAGTGATGCCATCCAGCCATCTTATCCTCTGTCATCCCCTTCTCCTCTTGCCCCCAATCCCTTCCAACATCAGAGTCTTTTCCAATGAGTCAACTCTTCACATGAGGTGGCCAAACTACTGGAGTTTCAGCTTTAGCATCATTCCTTCCAAAGAAATCCCAGGGCTGATCTCCTTCAGAATGGACTGGATGGATCTCCTTGCAGTCCAAGGGACTCTCAAGAGTCTTCTCCAACACCACAGTTCAAAAGCATCAATTCTTCGGCGCTCAGCCTTCTTCACAGTCCAACTCTCACATCCATACATGACCACTGGAAAAACCATAGCCTTGACTAGACGAACCTTTGTTGGCAAAGTAACGTCTTCTGCTTTTG
>NW_011494607.1:6230199-6233359 GCF_000754665.1 Bison bison bison
TCTTGCTTTTTCGATGATCCATCGGATGTTGGCAATTTGATCTCTGGTTCCTCTGCCTTTTCTAAAACCAGCTTGAACATCAGGAAGTTCACGGTTCACATGTTGCTGAAGCCTGGCTTGGAGAATTTTGAGCATTACTTTACTAGCATGTGAGAGGAGTGCAATTGTGCGGTAGTTTGAGCATTCTTTGGCATTGCCTTTCTTTGGGATTGGAATGAAAACTGACCTTTTCCAGTCCTGTGGCCACTGCTGAGTTTTCCAGATTTGCTGGCATATTGAGTGCAGCACTTTCATAGCATCATCTTTCAGGATTTGGAATAGCTCAACTGGAATTCCACCACCTCCACTAGCTTTGTTCGTAGTGATGGTTTCTAAGGCCCACTTGACTTCACATTCCAGGATGTCTGGCTCTAGGTCAGTGATCACACCATGGTGATTATCTGGGTCGTGAAGATCTTTTCTGTACAGTTCTTCTGTGTATTCTTGCCATCTCTTCTTAATATCTTCTGCTTCTGTTAGGTCCATACCATTTCTGTCCTTTATCGAGCCCATCTTTGCATGAAATGTTCCTTTGGTATCTCTGATTTTCTTCAAGAGATCTCTAGTCTTTCCCATTCTGTTCTTTTCCTCTATTTCTTTGCATTGATCGCTGAAGAAGGCTTTCTTATCTCTTCTTGCTATTCTTTGCAACTCTGCATTCAGATGTTTATATCTTTCCTTTTCTCCTTTGCTTTTTGCTTCTCTTCATTTCACAGCTATTTGTAAGGCCTCCCCAGACAGCCATTTTGCTTTTTTGCATTTCATTTCCATGGGGATGGTTGTGGGACAACCCAAGATGGGCGGGTCATGGTGGAGAGATCTGACAGAATGTGATCCACTGGAGAAGGGAATGGCAAAACACTTCAGTATTCTTGCCTTGAGAACCCCATGAACAGTATGAAAAGGCAAAATGATAGGATTCTGAGAGAAACTCCCCAGGTCAGTAGGTGCCCAATATGCTACTGGAGATCAGTGGAGAAATAACTCCAGAAAGAATGAAGGGATGGAGCCAAAGCAAAAAGAATACTCAGCTGTGAATGTGACTGGTGATAGAAGCAAGGTCTGATGCTGTAAAGAGCAATATTGCATAGGAACCTGGAATGTCAGGTCCATGAATCAAGGCAAATTGGAAGTGGTCAAACAAGAGATGGCAAGAGTGAATGTCGACATTCTAGGAATCAGCAAACTGAAAGGTACTGGAATGGGTTAATTTAACTCAGATGACCATTATATCTACTACTGCAGGCAGGAATCCCTCAGAAGAAATGGAGTAGCCATCATGGTCAACAAAAGAGTCCAAAATGCAGTACTTAGATGCAATCTCAAAAACGACAGAATGATCTCTGTTCGTTTCCAAGGCAAACCATTCAGTATCACAGTAATCCAAGTCTATGCCCCAACCAGTAATGTGGAAGAAGCTGAAGTTGAACTGTTCTATGAATACCTACCAGACCTTTTAGAACTAACACCCAAAAAAGATGTCCTTTTCATTATAGGGGACTGGAATGCAAAAGTAGGAAGTCAAGAAACACCTGGAGTAACAGGAAAATTTGGCCTTGGAATACAGAATGAAGCAAGGCAAAGACTAATAGAGTTTTGCCAAGAAAATGCACTGGTCATAACAAACACCCTCTTCCAACAACACAAGAGAAGACTCTATACATGGATATCACCAGATGGTCAACACTGAAATGAAATTGATTATATTCTTTGCAGCCAAAGATGGAGAAGCTCTATACAGTCAGCAAAAACAAGACCAGGAGCTGACTGTGGCTCAGACCATGAATTTCTTATGGCCAAATTCAGACTTAAATTGAAGAAAGTAGGGAAAACCACTAGGCCATTCAGGTATGACCTAAATCAAATCCCTTATGATTATACAGTGGAAGTGTGAAATAGATTTAAGGGCCTAGATCTGATAGATAGAGTGCCTGATGAACTATGGAATGAGGTTTGTGACATTGTACAGGAGACAAGGATCAAGACCATCCCCATGGAAACGAAATGCAAAAAAGCAAAATGGCTGTCTGGGGAGGCCTTACAAATAGCTGTGAAATGAAGAGAAGTGAAAAGCAAAGGAGAAAAGGAAAGACATAAACTTCTGAATGCAGAGTTGCAAAGAATAGCAAGAAGAGATAAGAAAGCCTTCTTCAGCGATCAATGCAAAGAAATAGAGGAAAAGAACAGAATGGGAAAGACTAGAGATCTCTTGAAGAAAATCAGAGATACCAAAGGAACATTTCATGCAAAGATGGGCTCGATAAAGGACAGAAATGGTATGGACCTAACAGAAGCAGAAGATATTAAGAAGAGATGGCAAGAATACACAGAAGAACTGTACAGAAAAGATCTTCACGACCCAGATAATCACCATGGTGTGATCACTCATCTAGAGCCAGACATCCTGGAATGTGAAGTCAAGTGGGCCTTAGAAAGCATCACTACGAACAAAGCTAGTGGAGGTGGTGGAATTCCAGTTGAGCTATTCCAAATCCTGAAAGATGATGCTATGAAAGTGCTGCACTCAATATGCCAGCAAATCTGGAAAACTCAGCAGTGGCCACAGGACTGGAAAAGGTCAGTTTTCATTCCAATCCCAAAGAAAGGCAATGCCAAAGAATGCTCAAACTACCGCACAATTGCACTCATCTCACATGCTAGTAAAGTAATGCTCAAAATTCTCCAAGCCAGGCTTCAGCAACATGTGAACCGCGTCAACTTCCTGATGTTCAAGCTGGTTTTAGAAAAGGCAGAGGAACCAGAGATCAAATTGCCAACATCCGATGGATCATCGAAAAAGCAAGAGAGTTCCAGAAAAACATCTATTTCTGCTTTATTGACTATGCCAAAGCCTTTGACTGTGTGGATCACAATAAACTGTGGAAAATTCTGAAAGAGATCGGCATACCAGACCACCTGACCTGCCTCTTGAGAAATTTGTGTGCAGGTCAGGAAGCAACAGTTAGAACTGGACATGGAGCAACAGACTGGTTCCAAATAGGAAAAGGAGTACTTCAAGGCTGTATATTGTCACCCTGTTTATTTAACTTCTATGCAGAGTACATCATGAGAAACGCTGGGCTGGAAGAAACACAAGCTGGAATCAAGATTGCCGGGAGAA
>NW_011494607.1:6233459-6262138 GCF_000754665.1 Bison bison bison
GATTGCCGGGAGAAATCTCAATAACCTCAGATATGCAGATGACACCACCCTTATGGCAGAAAGTGAAGAGGAACTAAAAAGCCTCTTGATGAAAGTGAAAGAGGAGAGTGAAAAAGTTGGCTTAAAGCTCAACACTCAGAAAACGAAGATCATGGCATCCGGTCCCATCACTTCATGGGAAATAGATGGGGAAACAGTGGAAATAGTGTCAGACTTTATTTTTCTGGGCTGCAAAATCACTACAGATGGTGACTGCAGCCATGAAATTAAAAGACGCTTACTCGTTGGAAGGAAAGTTATGAACAATCTAGATAGCGTATTCAAAAGCAGAGACGTTACTTTGCCAACAAAGGTTCGTCTAGTCAAGGCTATGGTTTTTCCAGTGGTCATGTATGGATGTGAGAGTTGGACTGTGAAGAAGGCTGAGCGCCGAAGAATTGATGCTTTTGAACTGTGGTGTTGGAGAAGACTCTTGAGAGTCCCTTGGACTGCAAGGAGATCCATCCAGTCCATTCTGAAGGAGATCAGCCCTGGGAGGAAGGGAGATCTTTGGAAGGAATGATGCTAAAGCTGAAACTCCAGTAGTTTGGCCACCTCATGTGAAGAGTTGACTCATTGGAAAAGACTCTGATGCTGGGAGGGATTGGGGGCAAGAGGAGAAGGGGACGACAGAGGATAAGATGGCTGGATGGCATCACTGACTCGATGGACGCAAGTCTCAGTAAACTCCGGTAGTTGGTGATGGACAGGGAGTCCTGGCGTGCTGCAATTCATGGGGTCGCAAAGAGTCGGACATGACTGAGCTACTGATCTGATGTGATCTGATCTGAAGTTTATCACACCAGACTCAGATGTGCAAAGAAAATGTAACTTCTTTTTCTCTATACAATTGTATTAATCTTTTAAAAATTTTTATTGGAGTATAGTGAATTTACAATTTTGTGTTAGGTTCAGGTATACAGCAAAGTGACTCATTTATATATATACATGATACACATATATACATTCCTTTTTTTAAGGTTCTTTTCTCATTTAGGACATTACAGGTATTGAGAAGAGTTATCTGTGCTATATAGCAGGTTCTTATTAGTTATCTATTTTATACACAGTGGTATGTATATGTCAACCCCAACTCCCAATTTATCCCCCCCTCCCCCTTATTCCCTGAAATCAGGTTTGCTTTCCATATCCGTGACTCTACTAATGTTTCATAAATAAGTTCATTTGTATGCTTTTTTCAGATTCTAGATATAAGTGATATCATATGATATTTGTCTTTCTGTGTCTGATTTACTTTACCCAGTATGAAAATCTGCAGCCCCATCCATGTTACTGCAAGTGGCATTATTTCCTCCCTTTTTATGGCTGAGTAAAATTCCATTTATATCTATTTATATACATATATATATATATGTATACACACACACACACACTATATATATATATATATTTAAAATCAGGTACCAGCTCTGAACTGGTACCTCCAAACAAACCCTGGTGTTGGAGAAAACTTACATTGTATCATTTAAATCATCATGACTTGTGTTTTCTCTTATCTGCTGCTGAGCAAATTGCTGAGCAATTCATACTTGATACAGAGTGACACAGAGCACCCTGGCCCAAGTGGGGATTTTCAAAGGAAGACTAAAGTCAAAGAAACTACTTAGGAAGCTATGGTAATAATCCAAGCAGAAGACAAGAATGTTACCTGAAAAGAGAGCGCAAGCATGTAGATGTTTAGAAAGAAGAATTTCTTTAACTTCACTATACTTAAGCATGTCACAAAGGCAATTTGGGTTTTGGCTTAGGTGTCTGGGCCACAGGATATGGGAGGAGGAGATTTGAGTGTGAAGACAAATTTTGTTTAAGAAGCATCAAATCTGAGGTACCTCATCATGTGGAAATATCCAGTGGGCAGAGGAACTTATAAATAAAAACATTTTGATCTAGTAATATCGATTCAGGATTCATTAAAATCACAGCTAAAATCACTAACGTGGAAGAGATCACTCAGAAAGTGTGAGGAACTTGAGGAGTCAAGCATGGAACCCTAGGAAACACCAAGACTGAAAAAGAGCAGAAAAGAAGGAGTGAACAAAGACTGCATAGAAGCACTGAGTCGAAGGCACTAGAATCCTGGCTGAGCCTTGGTCTTCTGTATAAAATTATCAAAAGATAAAACCATCATAGAAAATCTGAAGCAAAACTCAAAGCTGAATGTTGCCATTTGAGTAAAGGAGAGCTGTTCTGATCAAGCACAGTAATATTGAGGAAAGCAAATTAGTAATCGTATAGATTTCTGTGAGGTTGAATTTGTTTGGGTTTGAGTATGTCACAGAGGTAAGAGAGGGCTGACTTATCAGTCTTTGAAGAGTGCTCCCTGGAGTAAGTCCACCTCCCACTGTCTGACTTTTCTCAGTGTCAGTCTGTCCCTGGCGGGTGGGCTTTCACAGGCATATTCAGTGAAATGAGTTGTCACTGACCTATGAGAGATGTTTAAAACCAGTTCTGGAACTTTCTTGTTAACATAGTCAAAGAACTGTCACTGATTATTTTAAAAGTTTAAAACCTTTTCTCATAGTCATGGCCATGGCTACAGAAGAATCAGATTGTTCTTAGGTGTAGGGGGACTTTTTTTATTCTTAAAATGGAATGCTATGAATATCAAGTAAGATAAGGACTGACATATATTTATCAGTTTATTTGTTTTCATATATTTAATATATTCATAATATTTATTTATTTCTGGCTGTACTGGGTCTTTTCTGATGCACACAGGCTTTCTCTAGCTGTGGTATATGTAGGCTACTCATTGCAGTGGCTTCTGCAGTTGTTGCAGATCATGGGCTATAGGCACATGGGCTTCAGTACTTGCAGCACCTAGGTTCCGTAGTTGTGGCGCATGGACTTAGTTACCCTTTGGCATGTGGGATCTTCCCTGATCAGAGATCAAACTTATGTCTCCTGCATTGGCAGGCAGATTCTTAACCACTGGACTACCAGGGAAGCCCCTATTCATCAGTTTTAACGATTTAACTTCAGGAGCATTTCAGTGGAGTCAATGAGGGACTAAAATATCACAATTCTACACTAATCTAGCCATACTTAGAATTTTCTCCCAGTTTAGGAAGTTCAGAAGAAAATGTACAGGACAATACAGTAAATTAAAACTAGCATTTATTAAGGGTTTGTCATATCCTAGAAGTTGTGCTAGTTGCTTGACATACATTAGCTCTTTCAATTCTCACAGCTATGCCTTAAGGCAGCTATTAGGAGCAGTAGCAGTACTCCCATTTTACAGAAGATAAAATGGAGGCTCAGGCTATTAAATAACATTTCCAAGATCATACAGCCAGTGATTGACAGGGAAATAGCTGGAGAGGAGACTCATGTAGACTCAGAGTCTGGGTATGTACCTTTGAACCACGTTGCTGCTAAAAATGAAGCAAGCTATGGGAAGCAGCTGCTCCATCTCTTTCCATGATCCTCTTAAACTATTCTGACACCCTGCAAGGCAGTGCCCAGGAAGATAGATGCAACTCAGAACCTTAGAGTGTAGACCCTAAGGAACACAGCTGCATAAACCCATGGCATTGCTCTCACATGAAAAATGACTGAAGATCAGATATTTCTGTTCACTCATCATAAATTTTTCAAATATTCATTTTCCCTGAGTGTTTCATGTAGGTAGCTATTAAAACCATGCAGCCCTTGGCCAAGTATCAAGCAAATCTTTCTCTGACTGATAGCTACTCACATTCATTTCCTTATAATTACAAAATGATACTTTCTATAAAAGAAATCTATAACAGGGAAGACAGTGTTAAACAATCTTGAGATTGAAATGAGTCACCAGTAAATAAAATGTATATTGGAAATTTGGTAACAGCTTATTATTATTATTTATGCTTTTTAATCCATCCTGGGACAGTAGAGTATTCTTTCTGTGTGCTTATTCATTACAAATACAGCTGAGTAGAAAATGTTTTTCCTTAAACACAGTTGAATCAGAGAAATACAATATATAACATTTTTGAGATCCCAGAACCTTCAGGCTTTGAGAACATTTAGGCTGATGCTGCCCTTAAAAAGATTGACATACCAGCTTTGAAAACAAGTTATTTTGAACCACTGTCTAGTATGACCAGTTACCAAAGGAAAATGCCATGGATTAAGCTGGCTCTTCCCTTGAAGCACCACGGGAATTTCTCATAGTCCCTCTGAAAGTGTCTCCACTGATTATTTCACTTATTGAGCCATTTACCTCCTGACTATGTCTTGGGGTAGTGGTAAGAAATTCAACTACATCCTGGAAGTCTGTCTTCTCATCAATGATGACAGCTTCGAGTATAAAAGACAACTTAAATTTTATAACAGCATGGGGAAAATGCTTCCTTTGTGCTCCTTATCATGAAGTTCTGCTGTCCACAAGATGCTGTGGAATACACAAGCTGTTTTGCAATACAATTTATTGTAACCAATTCATTCAATCCATCATAGCACTTCACTCTGATTATGTATTTATAGCATGTTAGAGAGAGACTGGAGGAAACCCAAATATGAACATCTATAATGAATTCAATGGGAATTATTCACTGAAATGTTCCATCTTCATAATTAAAAACTACTACTCGATACCACCAAGTTCTGTTCATAACCTAGTTGAGAATTTTCCCATTTAAATAAATGCACCATCTTCTAATGGATGTCCTGTGGGAATATAATCCTCAGACATGACTGAGTGACTAACACTTTCACATCGTTCAGTAGCCCCAGATGTGTCTTGATCAGACACCCTAAGGTGATCAATTCTACTGAAGAGTATGGAGAATAATTTTTTTTAATCACTAAAAGCAAATCCCTGCATTAAAAACCACCTTACATCTTTGCAAAGAGAACAAATAGCTTGTTCTCCATCTAGATAATAACCAAACAAAAGATCTGCCATTGAGCTAGACAGCCTGACACTGGGCGGTTGGTGGCAGATGGGTCTCCAGCTTTCATGCAGCAGAGTGACAGTCACTCTGGGACAGCTGAGGGAAGATTCTTAAATACTATCATCAAGGAGAAAACAAGCAGTGGACCGGGAGTTTCGGTACTCCTTAACCCAGAGAGAAGCCTTCATGGAGAAGATGAGTCCTAAAAACTGATGGTTTCTTTCTTTTTTAAAATATATTTTATTTTATTTTTTAACTTTACAATATTGTATTGGTTTTGCCATATATCAACATGAATCCGCCACAGGTATACACGTGTTCCCCATCCTGAACCCTCCTCCCTCCTCCTTCCCCACACCATCCCTCTGGGTCGTCTCAGTGCACCAGCCCCAAGCATCCAGTATTGTGCATCGAACCTGGACTGGCGACTCTTTTCATATATGATATTATACATGTTTCAATGCCATTCTCCCAAATCATCCCACCCTCTCCCTCTCCCACAGAGTCCAAAAGACTGGTCTATACATCAGTGTCTCTTTCGCTGTCTCGTATACAGGGTTATTGTTACCATCTTTCTAAATTCCATATATATGTGTTAGTATACTGTATTGGTGTTTTTCTTTCTGGCTTACTTCACTCTGTATAATAGGCTCCAGTTTCATCCACCTGATTAGAACCGATTCAAATGTATTCTTTTTATGGCTGAGTAATACTCCATTGTGTATATGTATCACAGCTTTCTTATCCATTCAGCTGCTGATGGACATCTAGGTTGCTTCCATGTTCTGGCTATTATAAACAGTGCTGTGATGAACATTGGGGTACATGTGATGATTTCTTATATGATATTATACATGTTTCAATGCCTCCAATTCAATGCCTCAATTAAAATAAATACATTTAAATTAAAAAAAAAAAATGATGGGTACAAGTCAGGCTAACTATTGATTAGCAGGGCCAATCCCAAAATGGAATAGAGCTTTCCCTCTTGGTGTGGTTCTCAATGAATTCCAGCAGGAAACTTTAAAAGGATGATCATCCAAGGCAGGGTATTATCCATATGACCTGGTCCCAAAGTTTGATCCTGTTCCCCTTCACGGAATCCAGTGTTTCACCAAAGCTTTCGGTTCCTCTGAGTGAAAAAGGCAACAAGTCAAAAACTCTATTCCTCATATTTGTCCCTCCACGAGTGAAACCACAATGTGTCTGAGAACCACAATGGCTCGAAGATAATCCCTACAATGAAAGCTAGCCATATGAAATTGTCCTTGGGGTGCCCTTTTAGAACTCAGAACCCCACAGAGAAAAGAAGCCATCATTTAACGTGTCACAGAGCAGATTGTAAGGAAAAACCGTACAACAAATATTGGGCAGCAACTGAATGGAGACTTGGGATGAAGACTCCATTTGAAGGTCTTGAAAGCTCAGTTGAGGAAGCAATTCTCCCTTAGACAAGAGAGCCTGGAGGCTTTTTTTTTTCTCCATAAATATTATACATAACAAATTCAGTCATGCAAATAGACAAGTGAAAAAACAAACCAAAAATTTTTTTGATAAGTTTCACAAACAATAAAAAAGGGTAGAAGTCTACTGAGCCTTAAGCTAAGAAGCCAAACCAAAAGTCTTTTGGCAGATTTTAGTTTTAAGCCCCACAGCTGTGACCCATGTAACATTTTAACAGCTGAATGACTTAAAATACACTGTTATTTTGTTCAGAATAAAGCCATGCTTGTCATATTCTTTTGTTCTTATTTCTCTATTCTCTAGAAAAAACATATCTTTCCATATTTGTCTTTAAGAGGATGCTATACATAGAATGGAAGATGAATAGATGTACTTCAAATCTGTGCCAAGACTGAGACAAAAAAGGAAATTTGGGTCTCGTTGTATTTGTATTACCCACTCATCTGCTTCATTCCTTAAATTCTGACATAAAATGGAATTGTTTAATACATGCTTGAAAATTGCTCTCAGATTCCCCATGAAACCAATATCAACATAAAAAGAAGGACCATGAAGCAACACTTGATAAATTGCCTAAGGGAGGTCCGCCATCCACCCCCACCTCCCACTGCTTCTTTAGTGTCAAACACAACAGTGTCTTGGGGTATCATTAACCCCTAGGAATGGTTTAGCAGTCTTCTTTTATTTCTGCTTTAATTAAATCTTTATCTGTTCCTTAGATGGTCCCTGATGAACTTCAAAATTATTCTGTATCGTTTCTGCATGCATTTGTCATGTATTTAAAATTCACTTAGGATGCACCATGAAGGGTTAATTAGGCTACTTTTCCTAATGCTGTATTATTTGTCAGAACTACAGATAATGACATTTCTAGAAGTCTTTGAACTAGGAATTCTTTTATTTGTTTGCATTATATCAGAGGGATGGTATGGGGAGGGAGGAGGGAGGAGGGTTCGGGATGGGGAACACATGTATACCTGTGGCGGATTCATTTTGATATTTGGCAAAACTAATACAATTATGTAAAGTTTAAAAATAAAATAAAATTAGAAAAAAAAAAAGAAAGCAATTTATTTGGAGGGAAATCTTTACTGTACAATAGAAACAATATATTGTTTCTTTCTGGTTTCCAGATCTGTTTTAAACCTTAGAAAATGTTAGATGTAGCTTTCCTTTAGCAGTTCGTCTTTGCTGACTCTGATTTGAAGTGATCATAGGTACAAAAATTTCAAAAATGTTTACAATATCCTCCCAGTTTCAACAACTCAAATCTATCATTTCTTGTGAACTGGGAATTCTTTAATGTTCCTCCACTAAAGCAAAGCACAGAGGAGTGGATTGTGGGTAGGGATGCTCCTGTTGACTCTCACCAAGCTGTCAACCCATGACACCTAGCTGGAAGGCCTCAGCTCAATCACTACCTTACCTTCATCCTCTTCCAGACTCAGGCTCTCTTCTCTTTCCTGCCCCAGTTCTTTCCTTCCCTCATAAGCCCTCTCCTACCCCTTCCTTTTAGCCCCCTTAAAGTGTGTGACTCTGATTATTCAGTTGGGCTGAGGTTTGCCACAAACCTGTGATGTAGGTGGGAAAAATGGCTTTGCACAAAGGGGATTTGCTTATATCTTGCTGGGACTTTGGATTTTGCTTAAACTTCTCTTAACACTCAAGATAATTAGCCAGTGTTTTGTTGAAATTCAAAGACGCTGTCTAATTTAAGTATAAAACATTCTGAATGACAATGAAAGTCAATGGCACAATCAGAGTTAGTAATTCACAGATTTCATTACCGTAACCATTAATGACAAGGCATAGACTTCCAACCCCCAGGCTTGAAACACAGGGAACTTACTATGTGTCTATAAATAGCAGCTTTAGCATCTTTTCTTTAAAATAAGAACTCATCTTACTGAAATTAAGGTGTTCTATTTTTACTAAATTTCAAAATCTCCATTAGCTGAAGGAGCCTATTGTTGGAGTTCATCATAGGTCTTGTGTTTTAGCAATGAGATCTTGACGGCCTTGTCTGACTCTGCATGGTGACCCCAATCATTACATGGAACTGAGGAAATGAAAATTTCACTCTATTCATAACTGGACAGTCATGATTTTTTAATACTTTCTTCAATGCTTTATACATGAAACCTAGATTTATAAAAGCATATCCTTATAGGAACAAAACTTTTAGACTATATCTATCTGTAGTGTTGCAAAGTATCCCAGACACACAGAGGTTCTCTGACCACACCACTGCCTAAACTATCCAATGAAAATGGTCCATGATGGTCACTGAGTTATCTACTGTTTTAATGGTAAGTTCTGGTTCATTAATCTTGTTCTCCTTGCATATCCCACAGATGTTGTCAGTTTGCCTTTATTGTCATTTTGATTATGTCCACAGAAGTTGGTAATAGGTTTTCACTAGGGTGGAATTCTCTAAATGTGGGTGGAAGTGTTACCAGGATAGAGATATAACCATTGACTTTGGAGACATGGAAATAATTTATGAATTTGATAAGAGTAGTTGTAATGGAATAAAGAGAACAGAAACTCACTTAGAGTACATAAAGGAGAAGATAGGCAGTAGAAATATCGACTTTATTAGAAGTTATGCCATGAATGAGAAAAAAAAATGAGAACCATAGTTGGAAGAGGATATGTGGGGGGATGTTTTAAAGATGAGATATCCTGGAGTATATTTGTGTATGAAAATATCCATAAAAATATTTACTTTATCATTTTTATAAGAAAAGGAAGGGAAAGGAGAAGAGAAGGAGAAAATGGGCCAAGGGTGTTTAAATGTGAACTCAAGTCGCTATCGTTATAGAAATAATGTTATAGAAATGAGGAACATTTTCTTTTTTTATTATTTTTTATATTATTTTTTAATTTTACAATATTGTATTGGTTTTGCCATATATCAACATGAATCTGCCACAGGTATACACGAAACATGTATAATATCATATATGAAACGAGTCGCCAGTCCAGGTTTGATGCACAATAATGGATGCTTGGGGCTGGTACACTGGGACGATCCAGAGGGATGGTGTGGGGAGGGAGGAGGGAGGAGGGTTCAGGATGGGGAACACATGTATACCTGTGGCAGATTCACGTTGATATATGGCAAAACCAATACAATATTGTAAAGTTAAAAAATTTAAAAAAAGAAACTCTTAAATTGTTGTTCCCATTTCAAAGTAAAATAAAACAATTATTTGTAGTTTTATCTCAGCAAGCAAGCCCTGCTTATTCTGACAAATCAATCTCCCTCATTTAAAATCTTATTCTGAGATTTATATTTTAATTTATTTTTTCACTTTACAATATTGTATTGGTTGTGCCATACATTGACATGAATCCGCCATGGGTGTACATGTGTTCCCCATCCTGAACCCCCCTCCTACCTCCCTCCCCATCCCATCCCTCTGGGTCATCCCAGTGCATCAGCCCCGAGCACCTTGTATCATGCATCGAACCTGGACTTGTGATTCATTTCACATACGATAATTTACATGTTTCAATGCCATTCTCCCATATCATCATCCCACCCTCACCCTCTCCCACAGAGTCCAAAAGACTGTTATTCTGAGATTTAAAATTAGTCATTAATGAGGCATTAATTGAAAAATGGTGTTGAATTCCTACAGCTGTAGGCCCTCAATAATTACACAGGACTAATAAAAACCCCTAACAACATTTGAATTTAATAAAGGAAATAAAACAGACAAAGAGTTAAACACCAATAGAGATAAGAATAAAAAGGATGTCACAAGATGGTTTTGAAAAACTTGTTCAAAAGCATTTGGAGGGTAATTGCTGTGCTTGCTAGAAGCCATCTTAGAGGAGGCATTGGGATTCTATCTGCATATTGAGGGAGGACAGAATTTGACCTAGTGGAAACAATTTAAAGACCATGTATTGGGTAAAGAGACTAACTAGAACTAACACATTACAAGGAGATATATGTACACCATGTTGGTGAATGAAAAATGAGCCAACCAGCCAGAACTGATTGACAGATTAAATCCAACAAAAGAATAGTAAAATGGTTTCCAGAACACAATCTTGGTCACTTTATTCCACATAACACGTAATAGAGTCTAGGATAATGGAGGGAAGATTTTTGTCCATAATTATTCAGAGTGTTTACAATGGACACAAATCTTGCACATCTAATATATTTGAAGGATGCATTACTAAAAGGTTTATTTTTGTTTATGCAATCTAATCACATGGACCACAGTGTTGTCTAACTCAATGAAACTAAGCCATGCTGTGTAGGGCTAGTGGAGAGTTCTGACAATATGTGGTTCACTGGAGAAGAGAATGGCAAACCACTTCAGTATTCTTGCCTTGAGACCCCATGAAGAGTATGAAAAGGTAAAAAGATAGGACACTGAAAGATGAACTCCCCAGGTCATTAGGTGCCCAATATGCTACTGGAGATCAATGGAGAAATAATTCCAGAAAGAATGAAGAGACAGAGCCAAAGCAAAAACAACACCCATTGTGGATGTGACTGGTAATAGAAGCAAGGTCCGATGCTGTAAAGAGCAATATTGCATAGGAACCTAGAATGTTAGATCCATGAATCAAGGCAAACTGAAAGTGGTCAAACAGGAGATGACAAGAGTGAATGTCGACATTTTAGGAATCAATAAACAAAATTGGACTGGAATAGGTGAATTTAATTCAGATGACCATTATATCTACTACTGTGGGCAAGAATCCCTTAGAAGAAATGGAGTAGCCATCATAGTCAACAAGAGTCTGAAATGCAGTACTTTAATGCAATCTCAAAAACAACAGAATGATCTCTGTTCATTTCCAAGGCAAGCCATTCAATAACATGGTAATCCACGTCTATGCCTTGACCAGTAACACTGAAGAAGCTGATGTTGACCTATGAAGACCTACAAGACCTTTTAGAACTAACAACCAAAAAAGATGTCCTTTTCATTATAGGGGACTGGAATGCAAAAGTAGGAAGTCAAGAAACACCTGGAGTAACAGGCAAATTTGGCCCTGGAGTACAGAATGAAGCAGGGCAAAGGCTAATAGAGTTTTGCCAAGAGAACACACTGATCATAGAAAACACCCTCTTCCAACAACACAAGAGAAGATTCTACACATGGACATCACCAGATGCCCAACACTGAAATAAGATTGATTATATTCTTTGCAGCCAAAGATGGAGAACCTCTATACAGTCAGTGAAAATAAGACTGGGAGCTGACTGGCTCAGATCATGAACTCCTTATTGCCAAATTCAGACTTAACTTGAAGAAAGTAGGGAAAACCACTAGACCATTCAGGTATAACCTAAATCAAATCCCTTATGATTATACAGTGGAAGTGAGAAATAGATCTGATAGAGTGCCTGATGAACTATGGATGGAAGTTCGTGACATTGTACAGGAAACAGGAATCAGGACTGTCCCCATGAAAAAAAATGCCAAAAGGCAAAATGGTTGTCTGAGGGGGCCTTCCAAATAGCTGTGAAAAGAAGAGACATGAAAAGCAAAGGAGAAGGAATGATATACCCATTTGAATGCAGAGTTACAAAGAAGAGCAAGGAGAGAAAAGAAAGCCTTCCTCAGTGATCAGTGCAAAAAAATAGAGGAAAACAATAGAATGGAAAAGACTAGAGATCTCTTCAAGAAGATTAGAGATACCATGGGAACACTTCATGCAAAGATGGGGTCAATAAAGGACAGAAATGGCATGGACCTAACAGAAGCAGAAGATATTAAGAAGTGGTGGCAAGAATACACAGAAGAACTGTACAGAAAAGATCTTCATGAACCAGGTAATCACAATGGTGTGATCACTCACCTAGAGCCAGACATCCTGGAATGTGAAGTCCAGTGGGCCTTAGGAAGCATCACCATGAACAAAGCTAGTGGAGGTGATGGAATTCCAGTTGAGCTATTTCAAATCCTAAAAGCTGATGCTGTGAAAGTGTTGCACTCAACATGCCAGCAAATTTGGAGAACTCAGCAGTGGCCACAGGACTGGAAAAGGCCAGATTTCATTCCAAGCCCAAAGAAAGGCAATGGCAAAGAATGCTCAAACTATTGCACAATTGCACTCATCTCACATGCTAGCAAAGTAATGCTCAAAATTCTCAAAGCCAGGTTTCAACAATATGTGAACTGTGAACTTCCAGATATTCAAGCTGGTTTTAGAAAAGGCAGAGGAACCAGAGATCAATTGCCAACATCCACTGGATCAGCAGAAAAGCAAGAAAGTTCCAGAAAAATATCTACTTTTGCTTTACTGACTATGCCAAAGCCTTTGACTGTGTAGATCACAAAAACTGTGGAAAATTCTGAAAGAGATGGGAATACCAGACCACCTGACCTGTCTCTTGAGAAATCTGTATGCAGGTCAGGAAACAACAGTTAGAACTGGACATGGAACAATAGAGTGGTTCCAAATAGGAAAAGGAGTATGTCAAGGCTGTATATTGTCATCCTGCTTATTTAACTTCTATGCAGAGTACATCATGAGAAATGCTGGGCTGGATGAAGCATAAGCTGGAATCAAGATTGCCGGGAGAAATATCAATAACCTCAAATGTGCAGATGACACCACCCTTATGGCAGAAAGGGAAGAAGAACTAAAGAGCCTCTTGAAGAAAGTGAAAGAGGAGAGTGAAAAAGTTGGTTAAAACACAACATTCAGAAAACTAAGATCATGGCATCCAGCCCCATCACTTCATGGCAAATAGATGGGGCTCCAAAATCACTGCAGATGGTGACTGCAGCCATGAAATTAAAAGAAGCTTACTCCTTGGAAGGAAAGTTATGACCAACCTAGACAGAATAAAAAAAGTAGAGACATCACTTTGCCAACAAAGGTCTGTCTAGTCAAGGCTATGGTTTTTCCAGTAGTCATGTATGGATGTAAGAGTTGGACTATAAAGAAAGCTGACTAGTATACAGGGTTATTGTTACCATCTTTCTAAATTCCATATATATGCGTTAGTATACTGTACTGGTGTTTTTCTTTCTGGCTTACTTCACTCTGTATAATAGGCTCCAGATTCATCCACCTCATTAGAACTGATTCAAATGTATTCTTTTTAATGGCTGAGTAATACTCCATTGTGTACGAGACAGAAAAAGAGACACTGATGTATAGAACAGTCTTTTGGACTCTGTGGGAGAGGGATAGGGTGAGATGATTTGGGAGAATGGCATTGAAATATGTATAATATCATATATGAAACGAGTTGCCAGTCCAGGTTCGATGCACGATACTGGATGCTTGGGGCTGGTGCACTGGGACGACCCAGAGGGATGGTATTGGGAGGGAGGAGGGAGGAGGGTTCAGGATGGGGAACACGTGTATGCCTGCAGTGGATTCATTTCAATATATGGCAGAACCAATACAATATTGTAAAGTTTAAAAATAAAATAAAATTTAAAAAAAAAAAAGCTGAGTGCCAAAGAATTGATGCTTTTGAACTGTGGTGTTGGATAACACTCTTGAGAGTCCCTTGGACTGCAAGGAGATCCAACCAGTCCATCCTAAAGGAAATCAGTCCTGGGTGTTCATTGGAAGGACTGAGGCTGAAGCTGAAACTCCAATACTTTGGCCACCTGATGTGAAGAGCTGACTCATCAGAAAAGACCCTGATGCTGGGAACAATTGAAGGCATGAGGAGAAGCAGATGACAGTGGATGAGATGATTGGATGGCATCACCAACTCAATGGACATGAGTTTGTAAACTCTGGGAGTTGGTGATGGACGGGGAGGCCTGGCGTGCTGTGGTCCATTGAGTCACAAAGAGTCAGACACAACTGAGCCATGGAACTGAACTGAAGAAGGTGGCTAACTGAGGTGTTGGCTTTTCAGGTGGCGTTAGTGGTAAAGAATCCACCTGCCAACGCAGGAGTTGTAAAAGACTTGAGTCCAATCCCTGGGTTGGGAAGATACCACGGAGTAGGCAACAGCAAACCATTCCAGTATTCTTGCCTGGAAAATTCCATGGGCAGAGGAGCCTGGCGGACTACAGTCCACGGGGCCACAATGAATCGAACACAACTGAGTGACTGAACAACCACCAACTGAATAGCTAAGCTTCAGTTTCCTCTTACTTGAGATGACTCCTATGTGTTGGGACTTTATATTCTTTGATTATTAATAGTTGTTTGAAAAATATTTCATCTATTTCACAGCTCACAATCATTAAAGCTATTAGGAATGCTGTCAAACTTTAGAAAACTTTCATTAAGGTGTTTGTTGCTGGCAGTAGTAGTGCTAATAGTTTGGGTTTGTATGTGCATGTGTTCATATATAACACAGATTAAAAGATATACCATTTTCATGAATTGTAAGATTCATATTGTTAAAATGACCATACCACCCATGGCAATCTACAGATTCAATGCAATATCTATCAAAATACCAAAGGCATTTTTCACAGAACTAGAACAAATAATACTAAAATTGGTATGGAAACACAAAAGACCCTAAATGTCCAAAACAGTCTTGAAAAAGAACAGAGCTGGAGAAATCATGCTCCCTGACTTCAGACAATACTGTAAAGCTATAATAAACAAAACAGCATGGAACTTGCACAAAACCGTATTGCACTGGCACATGATAGACACATAAATCAATGGTACAGAATAAACATCCCAGAAAAGAAGCCACACTTATATAGGCAATTAATCTATGACAAAGAAGGCAAGAATACACAATGAGGAAAAGACAGCCTCTTTATAAATGGTGTTGGGAAAACTGGAGAGCTACATGCAAAAAAAAAAATCAAACTCTCACAGCATGCACAAAAAGAAATTCAAAATGGATCAAAGACTTAAATGTATGACCTGAAACTATAAAAACTTCTCAAAGAAAATATAAACAGTAAGGTCTTTGACATCAGGCTTAGTAACATTTTTTTCTTGCTCTGTCTCCTAAAATAAGGGAAAGAGAATCAAAAATAAACATATGGTACTACATCAAACTAAAAAGGTTTTGCACAGGGAAAAAACTATCAGCAGAATGGAAGGACCTCCTCGGGAATGGAAGAAATTAGCCAATAACATGTATGAAAAGGGATTAATATTCAAAATATACAAAGAATTCATACAACTCAACATCAAAAAAACCAAACAACTTGATTTAAAAATGGGCAGAGGATCTAAAGAGCCACTTTTCCAAAGAAGATATACTGATGGCTAACAGACACATGAAAAGGTATTCAACATCACTAATTATCAGGGAAATGTAAATCAAAATCACAATGAACTATCATCTCACATTTGTCAGAGTGGCTATTATCAAAAAGACAACAAATAATAAGTGCTGGTGAAGATGTGAAGAAAAGGGAGCTCTTGTCCATCGTAGGTGGGAATGTAAATTGGTGCATTCACTATTGAATACAGTATGGAGATTTCCTCAAAATATTAAAAATATAACACTATATGATCCAGCAATTCTACTCTTGGCTATTTATCTGAAGAAAACAAAAATATTAATTAGAAAAAGTATATGCATTCCTACGTTCATAGCAACAGTATTCACAATAGCAAAGTTACAGAGCAATCCAAGGGACCATCAATAGATTAATGGATAAAATAAATATGATACACAAAAAAATGAAATATTATTACTCAATCATAAAAAAGGGTGAAATCTTGTCATTAGGTACAACATCGATGGACACAGAGGGTACTATGCTAAGTGAAATAAGACAGAAAGAGAAAGACAAACACTGTATGATTTTACTCACATGTGAAAGAATCTAAAAAATTAAAACAAAGGAACAAACATAACAAAACAGAAACAGAGTTATAAATGCAGAGAACAAACAGGTGGTTGCCTAAGAGGAAGGGTGAGGAAGGGGGAAAAGATAGGTGAGGGATTTAAAAAAATAAGCTCTAAAACTTGGAAGAGTCTCTCATATTTGCTTTTGTTTCTATACATTTTAAACTTTATTTCTCTTCCACTCTCAACATACAACCAGAGCTGGGCATAGGACATCATGATACAACCTCTAGCATTGTCCCTTTGTAATTTAGTACAAAGAGCAGTAGGCATATTCCTGGAAGCTGTTTCTACCTCAAGACGATAGCTAATCTAGTCAGAAATGACTGAAAATCATATAAAAACATCCCACTAACACCAAACTAAATCAAATTCCCCTAAGATGGATCCCAAAATGTCTGCAGCCACTCTAATACCACTCACTATGAAAGGAAATGTGATAGAGGTAAGTTTATGTGGAGAGAGATTACAGTGTTAAGTAACTAAGGTTAAAATGACAACTATGGCAAATTTCACAAAATCACAGGACCATGTGAACACAAACTAAGACCACCTCTGTGCCTTAAAGGGGGCTCTGAAAGAAAGGGACCCTGAAGCTTAAGCTTAATTAGAGTTATATTAAATCCATCTCTGAGTATCTGCATTTAAGCAGTAAAATGGGGGGGGGGGTAGGAATTTAAAAGCCATGAGGCCCCTGACTTTCTTTATTCAATAGCCAAAGAGTAATTTCCATTTGTTCACTATAGTAACTGACATTTATGGATACAAATTACTAGAACACATGGTCCTTGACAAGATGGTCAGTACATGTACACATGTGAAACAATTAGAGAGTAATTCCTGATGAATGACTGCTTAGTTGGCCATATTGTGACCTAGTAGTGATTAGAGGGTAGGCTGTCCTACTGCTGCTGCTGCTGCTAAGTCACTTTAGTCGTGTCTGACTTTGTGCGACCCCATAGACAGCAGCCCACCAAGCTCCGCCGTCCCTGGGATTCTCCAGGCAAGAACACTGGAGTGGGTTGCCATTTCCTTCAGCAATGCATGAAAGTGAAAAGTGAAAGTGAAGTCGCTCAATCGTGTTAGACTCTTAGCGATTCCATGGACTGCAGCCTACCAGGCTCCTCCATCCATGTGATTTTCCAGGCAAGAGTACTGGAGTGGGTTGCCATTGCCTTCTCTGAGGCTGTCCGACAGTTAACTGATAATCATGAGATGATGGCATATGTCAGGACATATAACTTAAGCTTATTCTGAAACATAAATGTCATCAACCATAGTGGGGCTGGGACTGAGGACAGAGCTCAGTTTTAGATATTAGTTTTGCAGCTCTGGAAGAAGAGCGGGTGGGAAGTCTATCAAACATGTCCAAATGCATTAAGAATATCACCCATTGTATTCCAGGAGTTACTGTATGCAACTCCTTTTCAAAAGGGATAATGGCTCTATTTAATAGTAGTCTGCTGACTGGGCAGCAGAGATTTTCAGTCAACATTCAAATCTATTATATAAGTCTTTAATGTAATAGATTCCTTTGTGTCGACATAAAAAAAGCAATGCTGTCATGGACTATGTAGTCCAGACTATGGAAAACACCCCATTATGTTGAACTGGATGTTATAATGGTATCTGATAAATTGGTGATTCTAACTGTAGGGCTCATCACACTTAGAAACAATCACTTTTTCAAAACTTTTTTTATCTTTCCACTTTGGAACATTTTCGTCCCTTTCATCACTTGGCTCATGTCGAGCGGATTGTCAAAATCATTGTTTACAATACTCATATCCTCAGAGTTGTCTTTATAGATTTTTTTTCCCAAGAGGATTTTGAAATGATACTAGTGTGCAGAGTTAAAATTGAACAACCATCTTCCAAACTTCTGATAATCAAGTTCAAGTTTGACTGTTGTTTCATCCCTTATGTACAATCCTCTATTACTTATTTAAATAATGTAGTAAAAGAAATATAAGAGAATAATGCAAAAAGATTCATGTTTACCATTAGAATACTTATTCTTGAAAACAGTAGTTACCATCTTGGATACATATATCTCTCTAATCATACCCTGACAAATGATTATTGCCTGTGACAAGGACCAATATTGTTTCTAGAATCCACTCCCTTCTCTCTGTTTATTTAGCATTACAAAACTAAAGCTAAAATAATTTAAAGTAATCCTAAAAATTTAAAAATATATTTTAATGCTAGAACTGCTTGGGATTCATTAAATGATGTTAAAAGAAAAGCAAGCTAGAGAAAAAAAAGTTTAAAAAAGAAAAAGAAGGCGTTCTTTGGCTAAATGGTTACAAAAAGTATTTACATGTTAATTACCTTTCAGGAAGAACTACTGAAATTATGTGATAGAACTATTGTCTTTAAATGTATGATTTGCTCAAATATTGGAGGGATGCAAAAAATAAGAGCTCTTTAATTAATGGGTAAATTGGCCCAATAAAACATTTATGTGCATTTGCATTTAACTAAAATAGATTAATGATAGAAGATGGTCAACTTCAGAAAATTTCTGAATTACTTCATGTTTTCTTTCTTTTTAAGAACTAATATTTATTCAGTCTGAAACAAATGTAATCAAACTCCTGAAGACTATAACTTGGGGCTTAGTTTGTCTTTCTTTTTCTTGTTTTTCTTATTCTATTGCAGTTTACTTTCTAGGAAACACACATAAGCCTCCAGGAGAGGAGATTTTTAGAATACCTGCCTGCTATGTACCTGATAATTGTATTTGTCGTTACTTTTGTTCAGTCACTCAGTCATGTCCGACTCTTTGTGATCTCATGGACTGCAGCATGCCAGGCCTCCCTGTCCCTCACCAGCTCCCAGATTTTGCCCAAGTTCATGTTCATTGAATCAGTGATGCCATCCAACCATCTCCTTCTGCCTTCAATTTTTCAAGCATCAGGGTCTTTTCAAATGAGTCATCTCTTTGCATCAGGTGGCCAAAGTATTGGAGCTTCAGCTTCAGCATCAGCCCTTCCAATGAATATTCAGGGTTGATTTCCTTTAAAATTGACTGGTTTGATCTCCTTGCTGTCCAAGGGACTCTCCAGAGTCTTCTCTAGCACCACAGTTCCAAAGCATCAATTCTTTGGCACTCAGCCTTCTTTATGGTCCAACTCTCACAACCATACATGACTACTGGAAAGACCATAGCCTTGACTATAAGGACTTTTATCGGCAAAGTGATGTCTTTGCTTTTTAACACTGTCTAGGTTTGTCATAGCTTTCCTGCCAAGAAGCAATCATATTCTAATTCCATGGCTGAAGTCACCATCCACATTGATTTTAGAACCCAAGAAGAGGAAATCTGTCACTGCTTCCACCTTTTCACCTTCTATTTTCCATGAAGTGATGGGGCTGGATGCCATGATCTTAGTTTTTTTAATATTGAGTTTTAAACTGCCTTTTTCACTCTTCTCTTTCACCTTCATCAAGAGGCTCTTTACTTCCTCTTTGATTTCTGCCATTAAAGTGGTATCATCTGCATATCTGAAATATTTATTTTTCCTGGCAATCTTGATTCCACCTTGTAACTCATCCAGCCTGGCATTGTGCATGATGTGCTCTGCATTTAAGTCAAATAAACAGGGTGACAATAAACAGTCTGGTTGTACTTGTTTCTCAATTCTGAACCAGTCAGTTGTTGCATAAAAGGTTCTAACTGTTACTTCTTGACCCGCATACAGGTTTCTCAGGAGACAGATAAGATGGTCTGGTATTCAATCTCTTTAAGAGTTTTCCACAGTTTGTTATGATCCACATCATCAAAGGCTTTAGCATAGTCAATGAAACAGAGATAGAGGCTTTTTTGGAATTCCCTTGTTTTCTCTACGATCCAGCAAACATTGGCAATTTGATCTCTGATTCCTCTACCTTTTCTAAACTCAGCTTTATCATCTAGAAGTTCTCAGTTCACATACTGCTGAAGCCTAGCTTGAAGGATTTTGAATATAACCTTACAAGCATAGGTGATGAGCACAACTGTCTGGTGGTTTGAATATTCTTTAGTACTCCCCTTCTTGGGAATTGGGATGAAGATTGACCTTTTCCAGTCCTGTGGCCACTGCTGAGTTTTCCAAATTCACTGACATACTGAGTGCAGCACTTTAATATAACCATATAATTCCAGCCAAAACGTCTAAGTAGGCTGTACTTAGGGTTCACATATCATTTACTATTCAAGTGAGGATAATTTTGAAATTAAAAGAGAGTACTATGACTGACTGCAATGCAGGAGACCCGGGTTTGATCCCTAGGTCAGGAGGATCCTCCGGAGAAGGAAATCGCAACCCACTCCAGTATTCTTGCCTGGGATAGAGAAGCCTAGCAGGCTATAGCCCATGGGACTGCAAAGAGTCAGACATGAATGAGTGACTACCACCATTATTGTTAATAACCAGACCATAGAAATGGGTAACTGAGATCAGCATATCTAATGGTGTAGATCTAGCATAGCCTCCTATCTGAAACTCTGATTTGAAAGTTGCCCCCCACAAGCCTCTCTTGAAGAGCTGGTCTAAGAGCTTTGGCCTTGACCCTTGGCCCCAGCTGACTGGACACCCAAACTGGAGGAAACCAATCAAACCTACAGGCTGGGTTGAGCCAATCAGATTATTTTCTTCCTGAATCTGAACAGAGACCACCAGAAAATGATGTACAATAAATTGGAAAGTTATATGTTGACTCATGCTGGATCACCACCACATACCACCCAAAACTACAACAGAGCAACAGAACAGAAAAAAAGTCAGGTTGGAGAAGAAAGTAAAACTAAAAGAGAAAGAGAGATGAGGTACCATGAGACCTCAAGAAACATAACTTTGCAATTCAAACTTCTATGTGGCTCAGTTGAACTTAAAATGCATTCCTCAATTACAAAACTAAACACATTCTTACCACGTGATCCTGCAATTGTGCCTTGGTATTTATCCAAATGAATGAAAACTTATGTCCACACAATAACCTGCACACGATGTTTATACTATCTTTATTCATAACTGCCAAAACTCAAAAGCCACCAGGATGTCCTTCAGTAGGTGAGTGGATAGATAAGCTGCAGTGCATCAAGACAATGGAATATGATTCAGAGTTAAAAAGAAATGAGCTATCAAGCCACGAAAAGACATAGAAGAAACAAATGCATACTACTAGATGAAAGAAGCCAGTCTGAAAAGTCTACGTACTATACGATTGCTACTGTATGACCTTCTGGAAAAGGCAAAACTATAGACACAGTAAAAGAATCAGTGGTTGCCAGGGTTAGGAAAAGGCAAGGCAGAACAGGCACAGGGGATTTTTAGCACAGCAAAACTCTGTGTATGATGCTATAATGGTGAACGCAGGTCACTGTATGTTTGTTCAATCCCACAGAAAGTACACCACCAACAGTAACCCTAATGTAAATTATGGACTCTGGGTGACTATGATGAGTCAATATAGGTTTATCAATTGCTTTAAAAAAAAAAAAGTCTCACTCTGGTGGAGAATGTCAATAGCTGGGGAGACTGTGCATGTGTGTGGGCAGGGGGTAGAGAACTCTGTGTACTTTCTGCTCAATTTTGCAATGGACCTAAAACTTCACTAAAAACTAAAGCTTACAAATTTAAAAAAGAAAAAGAGAAACATAAAGGTCCAGAATTAACATATTCTGCTAAAAAAGATCATCTCTAAAAGGTGGAATTATGAATGTCCTAAATTCTTCCTCTTTTTATTTGACCATCAGTTCAGTTCAGTTGCTCAGTCGGGTCCAATTCTTTGCAACCCCATGCAATGCATCACGCCAGGCTTCCCTGCCCATTACCAACTCCTGGAGTTTTCTCAAACTCCTGTCCAGAGACTTGCTGATGCCATCCAACCAACTCATCCTCTGTCATCCCCTTCTCCTCCTACCTTCATATTCCCCCATAATTAAGTTTATTTCTATTTGCTATCTTTTATTTCCTTCTCAAATATTATGAACTTATCTTTAATGAATCCTCTGTCAGCAGTCCTCAACCTTCTTGGCACCAAGGACCATTTTTCCACAGACCAGAGGGGCGGGGACGGTTTGAAGATGATTCAAGTGCATTACATTTATTATGCACTTTATTTCTATTATTAATATTGTCACATCAGCTCTAGCTCATATCATCAGGCATTAGATCCCAGAGGCTGGGGATACATGATCTAAATAACTCCTATTTATACTGATTATCTTAATTCAGGTTTACTTTATGCCACAACATAATTTCTATTTGGAACGTAGACAAAAAACAATGAGGCTTTACCTTCTTCCTCCAATCAAAGCCAGTCTCATTCATATTGAGGAATAAATGATTCAAAGGGACTCTGTATATATTTACATCATATTGAAGGACAAATCCTTAAAATAAAGAAACTCTGATGTTTCCACATAGATTGATTTTCTTTTTGTAAATTGAAGTAAAATACCAGTAAATGAGAGAAAAGTAAGTTAAATGAAAGAATAAATAAATAAATGTAGTTTAGGCCATTGTTGGACAAAATACTCAGTTGCATTCTTGAGATCAAGAGGATAAATGCTGGATGATAATATAATTAGCTGACTCAAATAGATGACTATTTAGTGATTAAAAGCATGAACTCAGTCTCAGACTGTCTCAGTTAAAATCTTTGCTCCATAGCTCATATGACCCTGAGAGGTTACTTTGTTTCTAAGCTTTGGGGTTTTTATCAACTATAAGAATGAAATAATACTGTAATACCACCTTCACAGAATTATTGTACTACATTAAATAATGCATGCATTGTGATTATTGACACACCTTATGCTTGATGAGCAGTTAAACATCATTAGTGTAAATTAATGTACTGACATCAAACTGCTAAAAAGTCCCAAGAGCTGTGTCCTTGAACTATGTTCTTGTTTATGACTTTCTATCATTTTTCCAATGAATGAATAAAGACAAAGAAGGCATGATTTTGAACACAACTTAAAATATACTTAATTCAATGGCTGGCTGAATAAACATTCAAAGTGTTTTCAAAATCCTTAAATAATATCCAGAACCACAAGAATAAAATTTAAACAAAGATAATTGTAAGATCCTAAACTTTTGTTCAAAAAAAAAAAAAAACCAAGACACAAATTCAGGCTAGAAGAAAATTTCCTGAATTCAAATGAAAATTAGGGGTTTTAGCTACTCACGCACCACAGTGCCAGTCTAGTCACTCTTACTACTTAACTATTAAGTTTCAAGTGATCAGAGGATCATTAAATATTAGAGTTGAAGAAGTTGGCCAGATTGATAAGGTAATCTGACACAGATATTTTTATTTAAAAAAATTTTGAGGAGGGAGGCTAAAGAGGATTATGTATATATATATAGCTAATTCCCTTTGTCATACAGCAGAAACTAACACGACATTGTAAAGCAATTTTACTCCAATTAAAAAATAAATAAAATTTTAAAATGTTTGAGGAAATAGAAAACATTTTGATTCAAATAAGGAAAATACTTGTGAAGGTATGCAGGAACTCAGTGCACCATAATGAAATATTTTAAAGGAAGAGGATAGTGGTGGTTGGTGGTTTAGTTGCTAAGTCGTGTCCAACTCTTGTGATCCCATGGACAGAGGAGATTGGCAGACTACAGTCCATGGGATTCTCCAGGCAAGAATACTGGAACGGGTTGCCATTTCCTTATCCAGGGGATCTTCCCAACCCAGGAATAGAACCCAGGTCTCCTGCATCATAGGAGGACTCTTTACCAACTGAGCTACAAGGGAAGCCCAAAGGAAGAGGATGAGGTCTCTGTTAATTCAAAGGATGAAAGTAGAGCCAGGGTGTGAAATTCAAAGAAGGCAGGTATTATATTAATATAAGATTCAATTGAAGGATAAAGAATTAGTATTGCCTGCCTGTAGATCAGCCTGAGTGTGTAAGTGGTGAACGAGCTCAGAGATGAGTTGCTCTTTGCAGAGTTGGGGGCTCTGTAGAAAAGACCTGACCTGAGGTAGAAGTCTGGATGAGATTTAGCTGCCCTTATGTTTCTAGGACTCTAGGATTCTAAGATTTAATGATCTGTCCCTGGTGGCTCAGCTGGTAAAGAATCTGCCTGCAATACAGGAGACCTGTTTGATCCCTGGGTTGAGAAGATCCCCTGGAGAAGGGAAAGGCTACCCACTCCAGTATTCTGGCCTGGATGGGTCACAGAGTCAGACATGACTGAGCGACTTTCACTTCCACTAACTTTACTGAACTGGCTTTTGGGGATGGTTTTTCAAATGTTATGATATTAAAAGAAATACTTTAAAACGAAAAACGGAACTTAAAATGAGTTGAAATTTCAGAAAGACATTATAAAAGTTACGTACAGATATAGCTATCATTTTCTCATATATATAAAAAAACAGAAAAACCTATCACTATGGGCTTTAAAAATTGTATTAAACTAATGCTTTTAACATTAAAGTTCCTTTACAGTGTTAATCAAATAGAAGAGAGACCACCTCAGAAGTTGTTCAACTACATGAGCAAGTATAGTTCTATACTCCCAGGCTTCTCCATCTAAAATGGACACACTTACTGCAATGCATTCCTTTGAATGACAGAACACTTTGTTGTACCTTTTCACAACCAGTCCTCATTTGTTTATTATTTCATTTGACAGTCCTTGACCTCTTCCCCAGTATCAGCACCACATCACCTGAAGTTAAAAGTCTTTCTCATACTCACACCTCAAACATTCTGTGTACATGCATGCTCAGTTGCTCTGTCGTTCCAACTCTTTGTGACCCCATGGACTGCAGCCTGCCAGGCTCTTCTGTCCATGGAATTTTACAGGCAAGAATATTGGAATGGTTTGCAATTTCCTTCTCCACCTCAAACATTGTGGGTGTGTGTATGTTCAGTCATTCAGTTGTGTTTGACTCTTTGTGGCCCCATGGACTGTAGCCCACCAGGCTCCTCTGTCCATAGAATTTTCCAGGCAAGAATATTGGAATGGGTTGCCATTTCTTACTCCAGGGGATCTTCCCAACTCAGGGATTGAACCTGCGTCTCTTGTGTCCCTTGCATTGGCAGGCAGATTCTTTATAACTGGTTCCACTTGGGAAGCCCAAGCATTGTACTTCAAGTCAAATCCAGACTCCCTTTTGACTGCTTGGAAGACTCTGCATAACTGGGCTCCTGCACACCTCTCCCTGCTGCCATTCACACACCTACCTGCCCTCACCATTAACATACCTCCCCTCCTCCATTATTCACACAACTTTCCCTCATCATTCACACATCTCCTCCCATCATTCTCATACCACCATTTGCACACTTCCCAATCAAGTACTACAGATACCAATCCAATGCATTTCCACTGGCTAATCCAGGTCTCAACCAGATTAGCATAATTTCCTCCCAATTTCCCTATTCCACCTATCCTTTCCTTTGCCATCAGTCCATTCTCCACAGACAGCCAGGGAAATTTTTTAAATGCAAACTGGATAATTTATATCTTCTGTTTAATATTCTTTAAGGATGTCTTGTTGCTAATAAAACAACAATACTAATACTATGTATAACAGAAAACATTTACTGAGCCAATTGCTGTGTGCCATGTATTAATCTGTTTAATCCTGATTAAAATCTTCTGAGATATACATCATCAGTTCCATTTTACAGATGAAAGCCTAAGACCATAACATGGGCTCACAAACAATTCCATGATCCAGCCTACATCTGTATCTCCAACTTCTTTTCCACAAGTCTTCAGCTCATATTTGGCATGCAAAAATACCAGATGCTTTAACCAGAAACACAATAGGAATGGACTTTACCTTACCTTCCAAATCAGATCAGGGGACTTCCCTGCTGGTCCAGTTGTTAAGAATCAGCGTGCCATTGGAGGGAGGTGACACAGGTTCAATTGCTGGTCCAGGAAGATCCCACACGCTGAGGAGCAACTAAGTCCCTCTGCCACCAGCTACTGAGCCCACATCCCACAACTACTGAAGCCTGCGAGCCCTAGAGCCCATACTCTGCAACAAGAGAAGCTACCGCAATAAGAACCCCAAGCACAACAAACAGTAGCCCAAAATGACCACAATGAGAGAAAGCCTGAGAGCAGCCATGAAGACTCAACACAGCCAAAAAAAAATTTAAATTAAAAAAATTGAGCTATCTTTCACCTCCAAAAGCCTCTACACCTCTGCCTGTGCCTTTCCTCCACCTTAATACGCTGCTCCATGATCCTTCCTGTGTTAATCCAAATCACACCTCTAGACGTATGTCCACATCCCCCTACTACAAAGCCTTCTACTAAACACCTGTTAATCTCACTGTTGACAGTAGCCATTTGACAAATGCACACTCTTAAGAGTTATTTAATTGGTTCCTTGACTCAGCTACCACTTCACATGCATAGATTCAAGTCTCAGCAATAATATAAACGTCTCAAGAGCAGGGATCTTCCTCCTTCTCTTGCACAGTCCCCAGCACTATACCTTGCATGTGTGTCTTATAGGTGCATAATACAAGTATCCCGTGTTTGATTTGTCAGCTGGGGTATTCTTCCCATTTCTGTGACCAGGAAGGAATTAGGAAATACCTGGCACGATTTCCCAAATATTTGGCTATCCAGCATTAATCAGGGTATTTATATCTAGTACCTAAAAGACCTAGCAGTCTACTAATTATGGACTACAGCTGGATAAAATCTTTTGAACATTTTTCCCCCTTGGAATTATCTTCACACAAATTCTGTCATCAAAGAAGGTCAAAAAATACTCAGCACAACTCCCCAAAGTTGTGTTTTCGTCATGTTTGACACACCATCACACACTCACCAGCTACACCTCTGATAGCTTAGCTCTGCAGTGTCTGTTTCTATGGTAATTTTAAGCTTATATAACACCAGTGCCTCATAGATTTTATGAAACATTTCTTAAGTTTGTGAAAATTACATACACTTCAACTTCAAAATGATTCAATTCATTGAGTAGACATTGAGAAGGCAATAATTATGAAATCAAACTATGTAACAATATAAAAAGGTTTTATAAAATTAAGAGAGGGAACAAGCATGAATTTGGATCTGTCCTGAGATTGTAACTATGGACCATGTGAGAAGATGCCGTTGCTGGCCTTCTCAATAGCCATCATACTTTCCAATAAGACCATGATGCTGTGCAGACATCTATCTTGGACACATCACCATGTGTTCAGGGAAGTCTGGTCCAAGCTATTCCCAGTCCAGGGGATGGGTCGCAATTAGGTGAAGCCTGACTTTCTCAGTCCAGGGAACCATGTGAAGTACCAATGCCTGGGTTCATCCCTTTCTTCCTCCTGCTTTCACACCCCCTCCCTCCAATTTCAATAGCTCTGGAGTAGAGCTCTGCTTCTGGTATTTTTAAAGGTCTGCAGGTGATTCCAATGCACAGCTAAGATTTAGAATTTCTGGTCTGAGCCAGTGGTTCTCAAGCTTGAGTGAGCCAAGAGGAGTATTTATTAAGTGATAGGGTGTTGGGCCCACCCCGAGTTTTGGTTTAGGAAGCCAGAGAATGTCATTCCTATTATGTTCCCAGATGATTCTCATGAAGCCAGTCTGGATGGAGCCCCACTTTGGGAACTCTTAGCTCTGTAGAAACTTGTTTTGTAATCTGCTACCAGTCTGCAGATGGCACCAATGCACAGAAGAGGACTGAGCCAAGGACTTCTAAGAAGACAGCAGTAACCTAAAGTGACCCCTGCAGTCTGCCCTACCCAGACACTTATAAAGGTTAAAGAAATCTTATTTTTAAGCTTTAGTGATAAGGCATTGGTTGATTGCTGTTGAAAACATTCTTCTGATGCCTTTCTAAGATAAAAGCAGTTGTGTTTCAAATGAGAAAAATGTAACTATGTCTTTCCCAGTATGCTTTTTATGCAGTAAAAAGCACAAAAATAATTTATTTGATTAAATCACTAATATAAAACAGAAGAGAAAGATATGACTATTCTACCTACTTATTCCATTCCATACATAATAAGTTTACCACTTTTTGTGGTGTGTTTTTATTTTCCAAAATATGTTCTATTGAATGTCTCATTCAGAGGCAAGATAACAAATTTGAGGGCTTTCTGTTCAATTTTCAGAACAAAAGGGCTATAGAAATGCCTCCAGGTGAAAGAGTTCTTCAGAAAGATATATTGGCCAACTATCAAGAGGTATATAGTCACTTGCTACATTAAAAGGCAAATAGAAGAGTTAGAACTAAGTTGTCTTAAAGAACTAAATAGACATTTCTCCAAAGAAGACATACAGATGGCTAACAAACACATAAAAAGATGCTCAACATCACTCATTATCAGAGAAATGCAAATCAAAACCACTATGAGGTACCATTTCACACCAGTCAGAATGGCTGCGATCCAAAAGTCTACAAGTAATAAATGCTGGAGAGGGTGTGGAGAAAAGGGAACCCTCTTACACTGTTGGTGGGAATGCAAACTAGTACAGCCACTATGGAGAACAGTGTGGAGACTG
>NW_011494607.1:6262238-6264904 GCF_000754665.1 Bison bison bison
CTACAAGTAATAAATGCTGGAGAGGGTGTGGAGAAAAGGGAACCCTCTTACACTGTTGGTGGGAATGCAAACTAGTACAGCCACAATGGAGAACAGTGTGGAGATTCCTTAAAAAACTGGAAATAGAACTGCCTTATGATCCAGCAATCCCACTGCTGGGCATACACACTGAGGAAACCAGAAGGGAAAGAGACACGTGTACCCCAATGTTCACCGCAGCACTGTTTATAATAGCCAGGACATGGAAGCAACCTAGATGTCCATCAGCAGATGAATGGATAAGAAAGCTGTGGTACATATATACAATGGAGTATTACTCAGCCATTAAAAAGAATACTTTTGAATCAGTTCTAATGAGGTGGATGAAACTGGAACCTATTATACAGAGTGAAGTAAGCCAGAAGGAAAAACACCAATACAGTATACTAATGCATATATATGGAATTTAGAAAAATGGTAACAATAACCCTGTGTACGAGACAGCAAAAGAGACACTGATGTATAGAACAGTCTTATGGACTCTGTGTGAGAGGGAGAGGGTGGGAAGATTTGGGAGAATGGCATTGAAACATGTAAAATATCATGTATGAAACGAGATGCCAGTCCAGGTTCGATGCACGATACTGGATGCTTGGGGCTAGTGCACTGGGACGACCCAGAGGGATGGTATGGGGAGGGAGGAGGGAGGAGGGTTCAGGATGGGGAACACATGTATACCTGTGGCAGATTCATTTTGATATTTGGCAAAACTAATACAATTATGTAAAGTTTAAAAATAAAATAAAATTAAAAAAAAAAGAACTAAGTTGCCTTGAACCTGCTACTGTCTTTGCTTTAACTCTGTTCAATGATTTCCGTGCATGGTCCTTGCCCCCTCCCATCCATGTGCTAATGCAAACACCTATGTTTGGGTATGAGGGAATACCTAAAGCCTACTGCCACCACCACTTTTCTTATCGTGGTGCAGAGAGAGGTTGTAGAAAACATCATCAGTTAGTAACTGAACACCCATTCCCAATCTTCTGGAGTGCCTCACTCTACAGACTGGAAAGGTCAAACACTCACTTTCCAGTCTCCATTCTATCTACTCCTGGCTATGTGACACAGATCTGGCTAATGTAACATAAGCAAAGGTCTCCTAAGGAGCCTCTAGGATAATTTCACCTTCCTGATAAAGAGACTCAAAAAATACCTAGGGACTTCCCTGGCAGCCCAGTGGTTAAGATCCTACTTCCAACGGAGGGGGCATGAGTGTAGTCCCTGGTGGGAGAAGTAAGATCCCATATGCCACACAGCACACCAAAAAAAAAAAAAAAAGGATCTCTAAGTAAAGGAAGAGAAAAGGGGAGAAGGAATTTGCATAATATTTTAAGTTATGTAGGAGGAACAATGTTGTTAAGTAGAAATAAGTTTGATTAAAATAACTCAGTGAAAACACAGAATTAATGCAGTCAATTAAAAGCTGAAGGTAAGAGACAATGAGAAAATGTGCCATGATCTAATTACTGCCCAGACAGCTGGTGATACTTTAATTATTCTAAGGCAAATTTCCTCATTTTTGAATGGGTAGCACCCCAAATTTAATTGATATATATCTTATAGCCATTTAGAAACAAGTGAAATCAATGGGATTTGTAGGATACATTTTATACTATGCCCTTTGAAACGTTCTCCAAGAAATTATATATTTAATGCTAGATATTTCATAGATGTTTACTGAATTATTGGCTATGGATGAGTTGACTTTCTTCCAATACCCACTTCAAAAAAAGTCCAGACTAAAAAAAAAAAAAATGTCCAGGCTAAAATTATAGCAATTAGGCTCTAAGGAATAGAACTTTGTTGTTTGCATTATTAATTTTTCACAGTGTTTGAGCTAAGCAAAACTATTAATACTATCCTGTGCATGGGAATCACCTGGGTTCACTTCTATTAGGAAATGGCATCCCTATTAAAATCTCCAAATCTAGAAAGAGAATGTCAGTCCTACTTTCCAGCCCACCTGAAAATGTTTGTTTCTGAGAATCTAAGGAATAAGACTCTTAATCTAACCAGTAATATGAACTGTCTGCACTCTAGGAACTTATAAAGTAACCATAAACTCATGCCCACTGCCTCCCAGAGAGTATCCATTAAGAGAAGCACTGTTTTAGAATTCCCTAAATTTCCCTGGTGGCTCAGATGGTAGAGAATCTTCCTGGCTCGATGGACACGAGTTTGAGCAAATTCAGAGAGATAGTAAAGGACAGGGAAGCCTGGGATGCTGCAGTTCACGGGGTCACAAACAGTCAGACACAACTTAGCAACTGAACAACAACAAAAAAATGTAAGAGACCCAGATTTGATCCCTGGGTCAGGAAGATCCCCTGGAGAAGAGAATGGTTACCCACTCCAGTATTCTTGCCTGGAGAATTCCATGGACAGAGGAGTCCACGGGGTCACAAAGAATCCGACATTACTGAGCAACTAACACTTAACAAATTCTGGATAAGTGGCATACAAATTGTAAACTTTGATTTGTCCTGATCAAGTTGAAATTCTAAAGACTGTGTAGCTTGACCTCATTGTCTGGTCCCTGTGGAACATCTCTGACTGACTGGACTGTGCTTCATAACTGTGTAAGCCATATTCACTGAGAGACGATGCTGAGAGGAACAATCTCAGAA
>NW_011494607.1:6265004-6285540 GCF_000754665.1 Bison bison bison
CTCAGAATATCAGCTGTTGTCTTACCAAGAAGCCATGACTGATAGTGTGGTTCATTAAATTTCACAGAACGGTCTCTATGAAAATGCAGAAAACATCCCCACAGGGATACACATCAAGAATAGTCATCCGTCTTTTGAACAACTGTGTTTTCATTACATGCACAAAAAAATGTATATTTTTATGTTTCTCTGTCTGCGTTGGCAGTAGAAAACTCAAAGGCAACTCTGTGGCGCAAGTATAGCCAGGATAGCAGGCCTCAGCATGCATTCTGTGTGCTAATCTCAGCACTTCTTTGTGAACTCATGGACTGCAGTCCACCAGGCTTGTCTGTCAATGGGAATTCTCCAGCAAGAATACTAGAGTGGGTTGCCATTCCCTTCTCCAGGAGATCTTCCCTGCCCAGGGATCAAACCTGGGTCTCCTGCATTGCTGGCAGATTCTTTAACATCTGAGCCACCAGGGAAGCCCAACCTCATCCTTGATTTAATCTTATTTTTCCAGTCCTATTTCTTTTTTTCCCCTCATTTACCCACTCTGCTTTTCCTTCTCTTTTTGTCTTATTTTTCCATACTAGTAAATTGTTGCATAATCCCTTGGAATAAAAGACAGTGCAAAATTGCTAATACCTGGGGCTTTATTTGGAATTTGTCCATGTGAAATCACATGCCTGTAAACACACACCAAAACCATCCTTGTTTTGAGGACAAAAGGTGGACCTCTGACCCATTCAAACTTATTAACTTAGTTCCCAAGCAAAGGCACACATATATGCTCCAGCACAAGATTCAAGAGAGACATTATGTCAAGCATCCAGGGTATTAGACTAAGCCAAGGGACAGAGTCGTATTGAAGGTTAATGTGCTCAATAGACTAAGGACTCAGGGCAGCTCAGACAGAGGGATTTATAGCTCAGGCAAGAGAGAAAATTTTGGCAAGAATCCTAGGCATCAGTGTCAGAATCAAGCTGTGAGTCCAGGAAGCAGATGGGATCAAACAGTATACTGAGCTAACGTGATTTTCCCAGTTAATGGCTCATGGTTTGTTAATAGCAAAAATCAGGCCCCAAGGGTGAAGGTGAGAGTAATTCCCTGAGTAGAACACAGGTAAAAGGCTGGAAAGAAAGATAGAAATCAAATCCAGTGAATAGACCACAAAGAAGTATAAAGGCAAGGTGCTTTAACAAACATACATTTAAAGAAAATGGAGTTTTTGCTTCCAGAGGATCTTTATATCAAATCCTCATATTTCCCCAGAAATTTTCCCTTGTATCTTTTGTGTCAGTAAATGTAACTGGTTATGTAGAGTCAGGGCCTCCTCTTTCCTGAAGAAATACTAAGTCATAATTGCCAATTGTTGTTTTGACATTCTTCCTGCAGATCATCTCATTAGTTCCAGGTCACTGCACCCCTAAGAAGCGTACATGGGGCTGAGGGTTAGGAGTGACCAACTGACCAAGAGGTGGGCAGAAGTCTGCCCCTGGGGAGGCTGTATTTTAAGTTCCAACCTTTGGTGAGACTCAGGAGAATTCTCTGGGGTTTCTTTTTTTTTTTTTCCAGTTCAATTCAGTTGCTCAGTCATGTCCAACTCTTTGCAACCCCATGGACTACAGCATTCCAGGCCTCCCTGTCCATCACTGACTCCCAGAGCTTGCTCAAACTCATGTCCATCAAGTCAGTGATGCCATCCAACCATCTCATCCTCTGTCAGCCCCTTCTCCTCCCGCCTTCAACCTTTCCCAGCATCAGGGTCTTTTCAAATGAGTCAGTTCTTCACATCAGGTGGCCAAAGTATTGGAACTCCAGCTTCAGCATCAGTCCTTCAAGTGAATATTCAGGACTGATTTCCTTTCGGATTTAATGGTTTGATCTCCTTGCAGTCCAAGGGACTCTCAGTCTTCTCCAACACCACAGTTCAAAAGCATCAATTCTTCAACACTCAGCTTTCTTTTATGGTCCAGCTCTCATATCCATACATGACTACTGGAAAAACCATACCTTTGACTAGACAGACTTTTGTCGGCAAAGGAATGTCTCTACTTTTCAATATGCTGTCTAGGTTGGTCATAACTTTTCTTTTTTTTTTTTTAATTTAATTTTATTTTTAAACTTTACGTAATTGTATTAGTTTTGCCAAATATCAAAATGAATCCACCACAGGTATACCTGTGTTCCCCATTGGTCATAACTTTTCTTTCAAAGAGCAAGCACCTTTTAATTTCATGTCTGCAATCACCATCTGCAGTGATTTTGGAGCCCAAGAAAATAAAGTCTCTATTTCCATTGTTATCCCATTTACTTGCCATGAAGTGATGGGACTGGACACCACGCGTGATCTTCATTTCGTGAATGTTGAGTTTTGAGCCAGTTTTTTCACCTTTCACCTTAATCAAGAGGCTCTTTATTTCCTCTTCACTTTCTGCCACAAGGATGGTGTCATCTGCATATTTGAGATTATTGATATTTCTCCCAGCAATTTGATTTCAGCATGTGCTTTTTTTATACACTTTTAATTTTACGTAGGAGTACAGTTGATTAACAATGCTGTGTCATTTTCAGGTGTACAGGTGTATAGCAAAGTGATTCATTTATATATATGCATATATTTTTTTTTCAAATTCTCTTCCCATTTACATTATTACAGAGTATTGAGCAGAGGTCCCAGTGCTACATGGTAGGTCATTGTTGGTTATCTATTTTAAATATAGTAGTGTCAGTCTCAAACTCTAATTATTTCTCCTCCCCATTCTGCCCCCATGGTAACCATAAATTCATTCTCTAGACCTGTGAGTCTATTTCTATTTTGTAAATAAGTTATTTTGTATAATTTCTTTTTAGAGTCCACATATAAGTAATAACATATGGTATTTGTCTTTGAGTTACTTCACTCAGTATGACAATCTCTAGGTCCATTCATGTTGATGTCAATGGCATTATTTCATTCTTTTTTTTTTTAATTTGAACTTTTTATTTTCTATTGGGGTATAGCTGATTAACAATTTTGTGACAGTTTTAGGTGAACAGTGAAGGGACTCAGCCATACATATACATGTATCCATTCTCTCCCTAACTCCCTCCCATCCAGGCTGCCATATAACATTGAGCAGAGTTCCATGTGTTATACAGTAGGTCCCCACTGGTTATCCATTTTAAATACAACAGTGTGTACATGTCCATCCCAACCTTCCTAACTATCCTTTCCACCCAGCAACCATGAGTTTGTTCTCTAAGTCTGTGAGTATCTTTCTGTTTTGTAAGTAAGTTCATTTGTATCATTTCTTCTTAGATTCCACACATAAGGGATGTCATACAATAATTCTTCTCTGTCTGACTTAGCTCACTCAGTATGACAATCTCTAGGTCTATCCATGTAGCTGCCAATGGCATTATTTCATTCTCTTTAATGGCTGGGTATTAGAATTGGAATTTCTGAGAGTGATAATCACACTCCTACAGGTTCTGGACAAAATGAGAAACAAACAGGGTATCAGTGTTAGTCACTCAGTCGTGTCCAACTCTTTGCAACCCCATGGACTGTAGTCCACCAGGCTCCTCTGTCTATGGAATTCTCCAGGCAAGAATACTGAAGTGGGTTGCCATTTCCTCCTCCAAAACAGAGTATCAAATAGGCATCAAAAATCACATTTTGGTGGTACTATTATGCTGAAGAGCTTTGAGTTGCAGCCTAATGGCTTTGACTTTTGGCCTAAATTAGACTTCCCTCTTTCCCCTCAAAACGAATCTAATCACTCTGAGGCTGACCCCTGAGAAAGGGCAGTCCTCCCTGCATGAGGGCAGAGCCTGGGTCTGGCTCCCTCATAGAGCAGGGAGTGAAAGCGGGCAGGACACCTATGGGCCTTCCCAGGACAGAGCCTTCCCCACCTGGTATTCCCGGCATCTTCTCTGCAGAGAAGCTTGAGCCAAAATAGTAATAGTTTAGTTGTAAAGCAAAGTCAAGGACCTTTAGTATCTCCTCGATAATAAATAGATACTATCTATCTATAAATAGATAATATCCTAAGCCATATCCTTGAATTGTTTTGCAAATACTAAAGTCCCCACCAGGTGGAAGAAGCTAACTGTTGACCACCAGTGGGTAGATCCCAGACCAGCTGGAACCAGAAGTTTGATGATGTTAATTTACAAAACACACATGTTACCTCACCACCAACCAATCAGAAGGAAAGCTCATCAGACACCCCACCAGTCTCTCCCTCACCTTGCTTTTATAAAAAAATTTTAGTTATTTTTCATTGAAGTATAGTTGATTTATAATGTTGTGCCAACCTCTGTTGTCCAGCAAAGTGACTCAGTTATGCACATAATATATTCTTTCTTTTTTACATTGTTTTCCATTATGGTTTATCGCAGGATACTGAATATAGTTCCTTGTGCTATCCATTAGGACCCTGTTGTTTATCCACCCTAAATGTAGTAGTTTGCATCTACCAACCCCAAATTCCCTCACTTTGCCTTTAAAGTGAAAGTGTTAGTCATTCAGTCATGTCTGACTCTTTGCAACCCCATGGACTGTAGCCCGCCAGGTTTCTTTGTCCAGGAGATTTCCCAGCCACGGACACTGGAGTGGGTTGCCATTCTCTTCTCTAGGGGATCTTCCTGATCCAGGGGTCAAACTTGGGTCTCCTGCATTGCAAGCAGATTATTTACCATCTGAGCCACCAGGGAAGCCCTTGTCTTTAAAACCCTTCCCCAAAAGCCATCAGATAGTTCGGGTCTTTGGAGGATGAGCTACCCATTTTCCTTGCTTAACCCTATGCTGGACGCCTTGTGACTAACTCTGTACTTTTCATCATCAGAACCCAGTGTCAGTTGTTTGGCTTTGCTACTCATTGGGCCAGCAGACCCAAGTTTGGTTGGGTAACAGGATAGAGTCTGTCTCAGAAAGGAGTGGCTAAGAGGGTATAAGGTGGGACAAAAAATACGCCCCAATATTTCCTACAGGACATCAGTTTCTGACATATGGGTCAAGAGGAGCATGAGAAAAGGGAGAAACTTGTCCCTCCCTCATATTTTCTGTTTGCTCTCGAGTCATCTGACTCACTAACCCAGCTGTTGTCAGCCAGGAGTGAGGAGGCTCCTAGCAGGAGGAGAAGAAGATTATCAGGGCCAACTTGCCTCCCCATTCCACTAGTACTGTTCCTTTGTTTATTCTTCTTGAAATGAAGAAGATGTTTCCAATTTCTGTCTTCAGAAACCTCTAAAATGGGTTAGAACTTTAAAATTGACTCCACGTTTTACCTGAAACTAAAGAATTACTCTCCATTCTATTTCTCATCTTTAGATTATACTTCACCATGCTGACCAAATAGCACAATGGATGTTTTAATAAATCTAAATAACAAGAAAACTCAACAGTGTAAAATATGCCTCAAATTTGAACACTACAAACCTTTCCATGAATGCATTTCTAGATGAAAATTAAAGTACAAAATTACAGACCCTTGTGAGTTAAAGATCAAAGAATAAAATGCCTAAATTCTTCCCTCCAAAATGTCTTATTGAGCTCACTTTCAGTCACGAGTCTATCTTGGTAACACTGCTTTGGTAGAAGTGGTGTTCCTTCAGCAGCAGAACTGGGACTTCCTCCTGGAATGCATTGAGTTCCCGCAGCAGCATCTGGAGGTGGTTACCATCAAGAAGAGACTGGGTTAGAAGGGTCATCAGAGGAAACACTAGAAGAGACTCTTGAAGCTCAGGGAGTATGAAGCATCTCTGCCAGGCATCCAAAGTCCAGAATCCGTGATCCAAACTAGCTCAGAAGAAATCTCACCTCCGGGGGTTGGTAACAACCCCTGTAGGGGTGGACCATGGCAGGCAGAAGGTGTATAGGAATCCCACCAAGGCCTTCTCCTTTGGAGAGTGGCATTTATGACATTCTGGTTTTCTTGCAAATTTTAGAAAATGACCTTGTGGTGACACTCCCAGCCATAAGGTCTTACTTTAGGCTGTCTGCTTCCCCATCTCCTATGTTTAGAAAGTCTTACTTTCCATTTTCCTTTGAAGCCCTGTCTTCCTGGTATGCTGTACTAACCATGGACACTGACTAGGAATCTGAGTGATAGAGATACTTCAAGTCAGAGTATCCTGCATTATAGCAACCTTGCCTTCTCCACAATATCTCTAGCTTCTTTCTCAAGATGCGTTCTTTGAGCCCAAGTGGATGCTGCCAGTACCTCTTGCTTTTGAATGCTATAGGGCTACGAAACCTGCCTTTTAGGGTAGGTTGCTCCCTCCTCCCCAGACCTTGAATCACCCATGCCAGTCTCTTAAGCTGAAGCACCTCCTGATGCTTTTAGAGATTATGCCTCCAAGGGGTCAGTGGGAACCAGTAGGTTTTCTGACATGCATTGTTCAGAAGTTTAAGATCCTTAGCTTTTGAATTGACCATAATTCCATGACATCAATTCCATCTCATCTTTCTTGGGAGCAGCCAGAAATATTTCTAGGGCTCTGTTTTCCTCTGATGTGTAGACTCAGCTGATTTTTAACATTCTAAACTTCTTCCTATACTGGTCTCTTTCCTTCATGGCATGTAAGTTTGACATTACTTTCTGGATTTTAGTATCTTATCTTATAGTTTCCTTTTGTTTGGAGATATAAACATTTATTTGTGTTACACATTTATTGAGGTTCTTTCCATTAGATCCCCTGTATGGGGATCTTCTGCCCATACTGGGAGAAATCAAGATGTGCTATTTGGACCTCCTTCAAAGATTCCTTCCTTGACATATACAAAATAATGTACATAAAAACTTCTTCCACTTAATAAGCCATATTACAAATGCAAATGGAACAAGATGTTAAATTCGACTTTTCCTGATTATGAGGAATTTTGCCAGAGACTACAAAGGTCTATAAAAAACAATGGCTGTCAAGGATTCCATAAAAGGAGGGCAAGTTAAGAGAGTGGGACCCCAACTCCACCAGCATTAACGCTTACCTACCTCTAGCCTAGGGGGGATGACTTCGGAGATGCCAGGGAGGGATACTATTCTGGGAAGTTGTTAGTGGACCATGCAGCATCTCACTTATCCACAGAGCATGCAAAAAAGACCACTCCTCATTATTTTAGGCTAGGTGAGACAGACTTTGGAAGAACCATTGAGAGAATGCATTGCATATTCCCTGACATTTGAGGGGGGATGAAGAATGACTCTTACCAGTAGGAAGCTAAAGGAGAGTCTGTATCTGGAACGACTCACCTTGAACTAAGGAGCAAAAGATCATCTATGAGAAGGAGGCTCACTTCCTCTGAGGATGGGGAGAGGGTGCCTGACATCTCACGGCCAAAGGGACCAAGGGGTGGGATGTGGGGGAGGAAGTCAAGTATCTTTATTTATTTTAAAAGGTACCTCCTTCTGCCTGAAAGGATGAAGGAATCGAACAAAGATCACTTGTTTGGGACAGTCTGTAAGAAATCCACTGGCTAAGCTATGAAAAGTTTAAGGTTAGAATTAGGAATTTTTGACACGAGCTTTAAAATCTTTGCATCTTAACAATAAATGTATCCAAAAATGAAGGTAATTTAAATTACTATTACTTTCAATAATAAGCATGCAAATTCATTTAAATCCCTTCTGTTTGAATTATCACCCCTCACTGTATCAAGTAGAAGTGGCCAAGAATGGCCTACTAATACCAATAAGATTCTTTATTGTTTTTGGATCTTTTGCTTTTAACTATTGGTTAAATGGCACAGAGTAACTTTTTGCTTGAGTTATCTGGACAGCTATCACACCCTACTGTGCAAGAGAAGCCTACACTACCAGAATTACTTTACCTAAAGATACTGTGTTTTTTTTCTATTATGGAAATTATTCCTGTACCTATATCCAAGATACTAGGGTTTGTTTGGTTTGTTGGGGTTTTTTGCATAGTATGCAATATACTCTGTGTTTATTTTCTGTATTACTGAATCATATCCCTACGCTCTTGACTTGCTAATCCAGAACTGAAAATTAGAGATAGAATCACTATAGACTATTTTTTGTCACATTTATTAATGTGTCACATTTATTAATACTTCTATCACATGTACTATCTAAATCTAACAGATACATTCCCAATAGAAGTTTCAATATTGAATGAGCTATAAAACCATGTAATAACATCTACAAGTTCATTTGGAAATAAATGGCTAGATTGGAGTTTCAACCTGGGTTAATAATTGGTGTAGGCATATTGACCTTTGTACTTGTTCATGTGGATTGTTATTTGCTATGTCACTGGAAAGCCTGATTCAGCATCACACAAGGGTATCTGGAGAGAGAGGTGTGAGGACCAGAACTACAGGGTGATAACACGTTCTCATTCTCACTTTGTTTTTATAATAATATTAAGTCTAAAATATGTCTTAACAAACTTATGGCTCCCAAAGAGGGGAGAGGGATACATTAGGAGCTTAGGATTGATATATATACACTACTATATATAAAAATAAATAATGACTTACTGTATAGCACAGTGAACTACATTCAATATCTTGTAATAACCTATAAAGAAAATGACTCTGAAAAAGAGTATGTATATACATATATATGTATGCAATGGCACCCCACTCCAGTACTCTTGCCTGGAAAATCCCATGGACGGAGGAGCCTGGTAGGCTGCAGTCCATGGGGTCGCTAAGAGTCAGACACGACTGAGTGACTTCACTTTCATCTTTCACTTTCATGCATTGGAGAAGGAAATGGCAACCCACTCCAGTGTTCTTGCCTGGAAAATCCCAGGGATGGGGGAGCCTGGTGGGCTGCTGTCTATGGGGTCGCACAGAGTCGGACACGACTGAAGTGACTTGGCAGCAGCAGCAACAGCATAACTGAATTACTTTGCTGTCCACCTGAAAGTAACACACCACTGTAAATTAACCATACTTCAATTTTTTAATGTTTAAAAAAATATGTTTTAAGCTATTCCAGCTCCTTCTTTAAATGCTAATCAATTAATTATTTGTTCTACAGACAAAGTATTCTAAACAAAAGCATCATTTTCTTATTCCTTTTCAGGCTTTGTATTCATAATAACTTCATTGAGTTTATTCTCTACCATGACCCAAGAATATAACTTATCTTTACAATAAGAAACAGTCACCACTATCACTACTACTCTCACCTCACTTCCTCTTTATCATTTTATTGGCAAAATCTATCAGCCTTCCATGGTTGGATTGAACTTGTAGCTGTGGTTCCTAGAAGCCAACCATGATCAAGATATATATATATATGATTAATAACCCAGAGCTAGCTTGAGATCATATGGTGGATGGTTACCAAGATGCCTGTGAACAAGCTGTGTAATTCAAGAGATTAGTCCCTCCAGCTTTATCCTTGCCCCTAGATTCAGTTCAAAATAACAAAGAACAGGGGGCTTCCCTGGCGGTCCAGTGGTTAAGACTCTGCACTTCCACTACAGGTCGTACGGGTTCCATCTTTGGTTGGGGAACTAAGATCCCTCATTGTGACCAAAAAATAAAAATAAAAAAGAACAGAATGGGAACAATACATGCAAAGCATGTCTGCCATTCTAGTAAAATTCCAGTCTCCTGCCTCTGATGAAACACATAGTAAAAAGGGGAAAATCACTTCACTATCCAGTTAGGAAATTAAAAACTGGAAGACAAGGACACTACCAGGTGAAGACAAAGACAAGGGACCATCAACCAGAAGCTCAACCCAGAGATAAACGAGGCCATGGAAAGTATGCAAAAGATAGTTGAGAGACCCATGAGTCAGGAGGTGAAGCAAAGATGAGAGAATCTGAGCTGTCAGCTACCAAAGCAAGTCACCAGTGTAAAGAAGTAATTGCAGTGCTAAGAAAGGCAAGCTGGGTTTCTGGGATTCAGACAAGCAAACATCTGGACTTCATGAATTTAGAGAGTGAGGCAATGGCTGTAATAGCTGATAGATCCAGAAGCAAGGAGAGTGCCTACTGGTCATCTTTTATACTTTTCATACAGACTGTGGAGCAGAAAAAGAGCCAAAAGGTGGGTGCAGCAATGTCAGCAAAAGGAGCACAGAGTTCTGTGGTTCAGCATGTTCACATTACAACTGGGTGAGGGAGAAGAGCTAAAATTGTGGGGGAAGGAGGCAGAATCTGAAGCTTCATTTATCACAATATTTATACAACAGAAACCTCTTATCCAGATAACAGGAACAGATCAACAAGTTGGTCAGTAAACTGAGAAAGAGAGTTAGACCAAAAGGTTATTTTGAAAAATGATATGTAATAAAACTTGTATACCATACATAATTCCTTTTGACTAAAAACATAAGAACACATTTATTCAATAAGATTTGGTTTAGAATCAAACTTTTCATTAGCATATGGATTCAGAGATTGGAAGTCTCCATTGTCTTTTTATAATTGATAATATATTATCTATGATGTCCAGCTTTAATGTCTTTTAAGTGAACCAAGAATTTAAAGGCACTTCCATATTTTTATGACCCTCCCACCCCCTACTTTTGAAATTGTTTTATAAAAGTAAATTTATTTCCCACACCTAATTTTACAGTGATAATATTTTGGCAACGCAATTTTTAGGGGTTTTTTGGACAGTTTATTTTTCAACTAATTTTTATACAAAGCATTCAACAACAATCTTCTCTATGGTACTTTGGTCATTGGATATGTAATATCTAATTAAACTATGAAAGTGTAATAAGAAAACAACTAACACAATGAGGTGTGAAATCAAGCACAACTTACTCTGGATAAGCAACTCAGCAAGAGCACAATCAATTGGGTGAGTTAATTTAATGACCCATTGGTTGAGACTATAATTCCACAATATAATTTCTAAGTTTAAAATGTGGGGTTTTTTTTCACATTTGACAATGATAGCTTCTTAGAAGCTCAGAAAGGAACGTCCCTGGTGGTCCAGTGGTTGGGAACCTGCCTTCCAATGCAAGCGGCCAGCATTTAGTTCCTGGTTGCAGAACTCAGATCCCACCAGGATGCACTGGCTGCAGTCAGAAACTTTAAAGAAAAGGAAAAAAAGGCTTAGAAAGATAGAAAGAGCTTGCAAATCAACATGGAGGATTAGGTTATTCCTGGGAAAGTATTTCTGATATTTATTGGGTTACATGACACCAGTTTTTGTTGTTGTTGTTGTTAAACTTTTTATTTTGTATTGAAGTATAATCAATTAACAATGTTGTGATAGTGTTATATGACCACAATGTTGACAAACACTGAGAGTACGTTTAGAGTGATGGAAAGATTAGGCAAGACATCACAAACAAGTTTTACTTATCTAAAGGATGGAGAATCAAGTCAGTAAACAGATGCAATCATGAATATTTTCCTGACCCAATAAAGCTATAATCACATAGAACCCCAGCTCTCACCACTTGAGCAATGCAGTGAGTGAAACTCAATTGCCTTCCTCCAAATTGAGCTTAGCTATAAGCTTTATTTACTTATTTATGGACACATGGCTGAAGCAGTTCTGCTAATGGATTAGTCTAGATGTGTGCTGGGGATAACTTCATCTGAGCCAGGTGCGACTCATTAAAACAAAATATGTCAAAGACATGTTACAGAACAGTGTATGGAGGCACAGGCACATCCCTTCGCTCTCTAGGTTAACATAGCCTGGAGCAGTGTTAACTTCATTGAGCACAGAGCTGCTGGAAATAAAGATCAGTTAGACAGCTATCTCTGATGGGCATGATAATGGTTCTTACACCAGTCAAATGTTTATTGTGTGTAACTGTTCATTAGGGGAAAGAAGAGTTTCATAGTCAAATCACTTGGAAAACACTAGGTTAAACTAAGTTCAACAGTTTTCTTTGCAGCAAGGCTTTAATATTAGTCCTTAAGGGGAGGCTGTAGCTAGCAATGTTCTAATTTCAACTCAAGGGTTTTCTGTTTCAGTTTATTCACTTCCCAACATCTTATAGAACTGACAGGATTCTACAGAGCATCATTTGGAAAATGCTACAACTGGTATCCTGTGTTTTGTGTCTGTGTTGGCTCTGACTCTGGGAACAGAACTTCTTTAATTTCTTTTTGGGGTTTACATTTCATCTTCATGTGTGATCTTTTAAACCTTTGTCTCAAGACCTGCCTGCACCATTTTCATAACCAAAGGAACATCACAAATAGAGTCAAATATTATTTCTGGGACTTCTCTGATGTTCCAGGTTAAGATTCCACACTTCCAATGCAGCAGGCTATCCCTAGTCAGGGAACTAAGATCTCACATGCCAGGCAGCACATAACAAAACATAGAAAAACAAAAAACAGAGTCAAATATTATTTCTGTCTTTGGTTATTTTTAAAGCAGGTAAAAACTTATAAACATGGAGCAGTTAAATTATAATACATGGTAGTAATAGTATTGGTGAGCTTCCCTGGTGGCTCAGACAGTAAGGAATCAGCCTGCAATGTGGGACATGTGGGTTTGATCCCTGGGTTGGCAAGATTCCCCTGAAGGTGGGCATGGCAACCCACTCCAGTATTGTTGCCTAGAGAATCCCCATGGATGGAGGAGCCTGGCAGGCTATAGTCCATGGGGTTGCAAAGAGTCGGACTCGACTGAGTGACTAAGCACAATAGTATTGATAGTAACAACAAAACCTATGCATTACTGGATTCTTGCTATGTCTCATATCCTGTGCAAGCTTCTTATAAATGTGATTGCATATGAGTTCCCAAGAACTAGTAGATATTATCATTCCAATTTTTACATGAAGTTCAGCAATGTTAAATCCCCTGTCCAAAGGCACACAACTAGTACGTGGCAGAGATGGAACTGAAATCCAGGACTTTTATCTCGAAAACACAATCTTTTTCTTGTCACCTCACCCATATGCCACCTTGTATATGAATGTTAGTACTGTAATAATTAAGGAAGAGGGAACAGACAAGAGATAGATCCTCTAAGAGAAGCTCAGGAAGGATTATGACTGAGGCTAACAGTGAAAAGTATGTTGCTTTTACATAAATAAAGAAAGGAAGAAAATCATTCCAAGTAAAGAGAACAATGCAAGCAAATTGTATTTGGGACTGAAATAGTTAAAAAATGCATCAATGCATTACCTAACAATGATTTTCTTTATAACCTGTGTTTATCACTCAGTTGTGTCTGACTCTGCAACCCATGAACTGTAGCCTGCCAGGCTCCTCTGTCTATGGAATTCTCCAGGCAAGAATACTGGTGTGGGTAGTCATTCCCTTCTCCAGGAGATCTTCCCAACCCAGGGATCAAACCCAGGTCTTCCACATTTCAGGTAGACTGCTTACTGTCTGAGCTACCAGGGAACCTAATTATAAACAATTAGGTCAAAATATATTGCAATGCACTGAAGGCTACAAAAATAAGACTGAAGAGATTATAAAAGTCTGCCATGATTACACACCCTTGTCCTAGGGGAGACAGGTGCACACAAAGAATGACCAATGGCCTCCAGACAGGCTTGCTTCTGGCTGGCCAGCCTGGCTTGAGAGCCCTGGGAAAGGCTCTACATTCAGGAGAACATGGTAAGAGAGCCCAGAGCAGCCCCCTCTAAGAATCTGGGAAAGATGGTGCAGAGAATGGCTAGCTGATTCTCCTCCAAGGTGGGAGAAAGTGTTTTAACTATTTGCATTCTTTTTTCTTTCCATTCTCTCTTGCATTCCTGGAGAGAGAGCACAGAACAAAGAAAGTAGTAAAGTAAATGCTTTTTGTAAAATTATCTTTCTCTGCTAGATAGAATCACTTTGGGGATGATAAGTATGTCCAGGAATTCAGTGAACATTCAAATAGCAGTGTTCATACAAACGTGGTCACTGAGTCATTGGTGAATGTGTCCCATTTAGTGGCACTGGATGGTGTGAACAAAATATTGATACAAAAACTGGCCTACGAGAGTTTTCCAAACATGTTATGATAAGAATTACCTAAAAGTCGAAACGTTTCCCAGGTCATTCTCCAGAGCATTCTAATACAGTGGTTCCTGTAATACACCTAGAATTTTGTGTTAATAGCTTCTCTGGGTGATTGCATCATCAGAGAAGTTTGGGGAGCACTGCTCTAATCCTGATTGCTCAAACTGTGGTCCCCCTGGGCACTGGTGTCATTCAAGAGTTTGTTAGAAATGCAGAATCTCAGAGTCTACCCCACATCTGCTAAATCAGAATCTGCATGTTAAAAAGATATTCAGGTGATTCTTACATACCTAAGAGTAGAGAGGAACTGCGTTCTCCAACTTTAATATGCAAATAAATCACCTGGGATTTTGTAAATAACTCCTAATTCAGTAGGTCTGCACTCTGACCTACTGTGTAGTCAAGATTCACCAAGTATCATACTATATTACTTCTGTGCAGAATCTAAAAAAAAAAAAAGATAAAGAAAGAAATGAGTTTGTTTACAGCACGGAAACAGACTCACAGACTTAGAGAATGAATTTAAGGTTACTAGGGGAAGAATGTGAGGGTGGGATAGACTGGGAGTTTGGGATTGACATGACACACTGCTGTATTCAAAATAGATAACCATCAAGGACCTACTCTATAGCACAGGGAACTCTGCTCAGTATTCTGTAATAACGTAAATGGGGAAAGAATTTGAAAAAGAATAGATACATGTATCTGTATAACTGAATCACTTTGCTGCAGACCTGAAACTATCACAATATTGTTAATCAACTATACCCCAATATAAAATAACATTTTCAAAAAAAATTCAGCACTTCTAGATCTAATAATGTTGCTGGTCTGTGGACTATACTTTGGGGAGTAAGGATCTAGACTAAAGATCAGCATGAGGATAAATAGTATTAAGCAGACAAATGATGACTTGACTGCACATAGGTTAACAAGGAACCAGTCTCAAGGTTAAATGTGCTAGATTAGTCAAATGAGTGACTAGAATTTTGTGTTAATAGCGTCTCTGGGTGATTGCATCATCAGAGAAGTTTGGGGACCACTGCTCTAATCCTGATTGCTTAAAGTGTGGTCCCCCTGGGCACTGGTGTCATTCAAGAACTTGTTAGAAATGCAGAATCTCAGGGTCTACCCTGAGATTGATACATTCTGGTAACTTCAGTCATGCCCCCCTCCCACCATTTCTCCGTGATATTGCATGGTTAACTTCCCTGCATTATTTATCCTTCTGGTAACAAAGCTTCTGACCATGAAGTATGTCACTAGAACAGGTCCTCCTTGCTCACAGCAGTGTTACCATACTGCATAATATGTCCAAAGAATCTATTAACTTATTGCTATCATGCTGGGGTCCAGCCCTGGTGGATCCAGGGAATTCGAAGGGGAGACGGCGTCGGCAATCAGGAGACAATAACTTAATTAAGTGTTAATTAGAGATATAAAAAGTGGTTAAATAGGGATAGCTCAGTGAAAAAATTCAGTGGAGAAAAGAGGCTGAATAACTTGGTTTACGTGGAAAACCAATAAAACTCCAAGACAAGGAGTTTGCACCACCCACATAGGCCGCAGGCGTCCTCCCGTTCTCCAGAAGGAGAGGAAACACTAAGGCCTCCCCGGTCAGATCTTAGAAGCCCAGGCAAAATTAGTAGGCTTGGCAAGCCTCCACTCTCCAGATGGGAATTCAGCCAGAAGGTGAGAGAAAGAACGACATGGGGAGACCAAGCTTCAGTGAGCAAGGCCCATAGCTTTATTTTCAACAGGGGCTTTTATACCCTAAGTTGCACATAGAGGATATTAGGGGGTGTGAAGTCATGCAAAATCAGCAGTCTTTGATCCTTATTGAGACCAGGCTTTCTTTTCTGCAAACTTATCATATACAAATAGTTTAGGTGATTTACATCATCTTCTGGCCAAAAGGCCTGTTAACATTTTATGACTCTGATAAAGGTTTGTCAACCATAAGACTTATTTTCTCTAAGAGTAATTATTTTAAAGTTTGGCACCATCCTCCGAAGGTGTTAGATAAAGTTGCATTTCTATAGGGCAAAGGTGCAGTGGGTTTACAACAAAGGAAAGAATTTATTACCTTAAGGGTCTATAGTTGTTAGCACCAAGGCCACTACTTATTTTTTCTATGTACCAACTATATTAATTAATACACTTCCAAGGATACAATACAGGGGATGTGGAAACTTGGCAGCAAGCATTGGCTCAACAATGAAATCTTCTACTAGTTCTATTCTGACAATTTCTAACTCTCCGAGAGGCTCTATACTATTTGAATATCTTAAGCTTCCCATGCCTCTCGTGGTTGGGAGACTGTAAACAATCGTATGCATAGCTGTAGGAGTCCGGGTAAGCCTGTCAGGCAAGTTAGAGAGCCATCTGAGGGGTTTGGATTGAAACACTCCTATTATGCCCAGGAGGCTAATTAGCTAGAGCTCTAAGTTGATTTCCTTCAGAGAAAAGGTGGTCGGGGATAGCCCCCCATCAATGTCGGAGGAGTTGGTGAAAGTCATGAAGCAGCAAAACAGACAGACTCTGGTTTTGGGGTAGGCGCTCAGGCAGGCCCAGAGCGGCACCCCTCAAGTTCTGGCTCGCCTCGCCCACCAGAACTCTCCCACATAACCTTGTTATGGGTGGGGACCCCCGTGCTGGCTCCCAGCACTATCGTACTATTTGGTTACATTAATTTGGTAAAAGATAGTATGGTTAGTCTCACGTGAGTGACTACATGAGTTTCTGAACTTTCAAATTATTTAATTTGTTTGGTAAGGATATACTTGTTCTGCCAAATCTTCAAACTAAGTCTTCACTTGAGGCAATACCACATGCAAAAAAAACTGTATTCTTTCTAAAACCTATCTTGTAATGTTAGCTGGTTTTAACAAATGATATTATTTATTTTTCAGAAAGTGTTATATAATAAAATAATACATTACAGTTATCAGAGAATAAGAACTGAAAATATTTGTGTTCTAAAATCCACATTTTAGTACTAAGTGATTCATTCTGAAAACTAGTCATTTTACCCAAGAATCAATAATCTGTGTTTAATTAAAAAATAAAGTACCCAAAATAAAATTATAGTGTAGATACATGAAAAATAAAAATAAAACAAACAGTATTTCTCACTTTGGGGATTTGAAAAGGGCAGTGACATACATGTTGCAAATGAAAAACCTGCCATATGAATAAAAACAAGATATCAACGCCTATATAAATATAATCGCTACTGGATAAGAAATGAACCCAGTAAAGAATGGCAGGCTTTCAGCATTTCATTACTTCGATGGCCATTATTCTAACATCTGACCCTTCTACTAGGAGATAGACAGATAAACACATAGACAGATAGAAATGTTTTTTGCAAATAACACATTTGTGCACCTTAACAGATATGCATTGGTTGGTATAAAATATTTCCAGTATAATTCAAAATTTTATAATCAAAATTTCAATCAGAAACAATTTTATCAGGTGGAATATCATAACTCTTTTTTCAAATTTGGTAGCAATTAAATATCTGGCAATCTACCAAATGGGGCTTCCTGGTGGCTCAGCAGTAAAGAATCCACCTGCCAATGCACGAGACAAGGGTTCAATCCCTGGTCAGGAAGATCCCCTGGAGAAGGAAATGGCAACCAACTCCAGTATTCTTGCCTGGGAAATCCCATAGACAGAGGAGTCTGGTGGGCTACAGTCCATGGGAACAAAAGAGTCGGACACAATTTAGTGACTAAACAATGACAACAAATCCACCGAATGTGTTATTATTTTTCAGTGACTTAGTTCTAAAACTCCAGGTGAGCCTTATTCCACGATTTCTCTCTTTTAATGATGATTTTAGTTGTGGCATGCATAAACCATTAAGAAAGTGAAAGATGATTCAAGTTTATATAAGGATCCTGCATTAGTTTATAAGGGCAGCCATAATAAAAATATCACAGGCTCAGTGGCTTAAACAATGGAAATTTAAGTTCTGTAAGCTGAAAGTCTAAGATCTAGGTGTTGACTGAGTTGGTTACCCATAAGGTCTCTCTTCTTTGCTTACAGATGGCTGTCTTCTTGCTATGTCCTCACGTGGCCTTCTTCTGTGCACAAGCACTCCTGATATATTGCCTCTTCTTTTAAGGATACCAAGCAAACTGGACTAGGACTCCATTCTTATAGCTTCATTTCATCTTAATTTTCTCTTAAAGGTCCTCAGTTCAGTTCAGTCACTCAGTCATATCTGACTCTTTACAACCCCATGAATCGCAGCACGCCAGGCCTCCCTGTCCAACACCAAGTCCTGGAGTTTACACAAACTCATGTCCATCGAGTCAGTGATGTCATCCAACCATCTCATCCTCTGTTGTCCCCTTAAAGGTCCTATGTCCTAATAAAGTCACATTTGGGAATGGCTTTAACTTATGAGTTTTCAAGGGGAACACAATTCAGTCTATTATGGATCTAGTTCCAATATCATTTGTTAAGTGTATTGATAGTATTTAACATTAACAAGCGTTTACCATCATTTTCATCATTGTCATCAAGTATTTTACAAATGTATATTAACTTCTGTGCCAAGCAAGGTGTTAATCAAGAAAATATTCCATATTTATATGGATTCAGGCTGATGAGGGGCTTTCAGGTATCTTTTCTTATTCAGTCCTCACAATTACCCACTCTAATATTAAGAAGTCAAAATTATTATCCTCATGTTAAAAGTGCAGAACAGACAGGGAGAAGTTGACATGTTTAAGATGGAGATATAGTAAGTAGTGAGTCCAGGACTGGAACTCAAGTTTTTGTTTCCTTGTCCATCATTTTTTTTTTCCAAAGTATTACTCAATTAAATTTAAAATGGCCCCTGCTTTGGAAAAATTTCAGTCACAGTAGTAAGGTAAACAATCTTGGGTTGGTTGTGAAGTGTTGGAAGAATGAAAAAGTTTGAATTGGACTCCATGGTCATAAGCAGGTTCCTGTGGCTGACCATCTTCAGATTATAGTCCTGGGGAGAAAATATAGTCTTATGGAGAGAAGTGAAGAACAGTGTTGGGTTTGTGGTAGGTACTCAAACAATACATATTGAATGAATAAATACTGAGTAAATTCAAGAAGGTCCAGGAATGCCCACAGTAAGTCCTCAATATTGTTGAATGAGTGAATAATTAAGTGGTAGTTATTTATTTCCAAGGGTATGTGATACTTAAAAGAAACAAAACATTTCAGAAACTACCTTGCCAGCCATACCTTTCCAGGCTCAGTTCAACAAGCTTCCTAAAATTCTCTAGCCCCTCCTCATGTGACCAGAGTCCCTCCTGTATATCCCTAACACACCATTCGCATGGTCTCCCTAACTTAATTCCTGAGCTTAAATCTCAGCCTCCCCCCATTAGACTGTGAACTCTCAAAGAGTCATTCATGCTTATCTACCACCCTGCCTTGCACTTAATAGGCACATATTAAACATGTGGAATTGAATCAAAGTGTGTTTATAACCCCTATTCATAGTAGCCAAGACACAGAAGCAACATAAATGACCATTGACAGAGGAATCAATAAGGAAGATATGGTGTGTGTGTGTATACACAGTAGAATACTACTCAGCCATAAAAAATGAAATATTGCCACTTGCAGCAACATAGGTGGACCTAGAGATTGTCATACAGAGTGAAGCAAGTCAGACAGAGAAAGATAAACACCGTATGGTGTCACTTACATGTGGAATCTAAAATATGACACAAATGACCTTATTTATGAAACAAACACAGGCTCACAGACATAGAGAATTGACTTGTGGTTACCAAGGGCAAGCGGAAGTGGGGGAAGAAAGGATTGGGAGTTTGAGACTAACAGATACAAACTATTATATATAGAGAAAGAATAAACAATAAGACCCTAGTATAAGGAATTGGAAGCAACCCAGATGTCCATTAACAGATTAACAGATAAAAAAGCTGTGGTACATATATACAATGGAATACTACTCAGCCATAAAAATGAACACATTTGAGTTAGTCCTAATGAGGTAGATGAACTTAGAGCCTATTATACAGAGTGAAGTAAGTCAGAAAGAGAAAAACAAATATGATATGCTAACACGTACACATGGAATCTAGGAAGATGGCACCGCAGAACCTAATTGCTGAGCAGCAGTGGAGACTTATGGACACAGCTTAGAGAATAGACTTATGGACACAGCTGTGGGGGAGCAAGGAGACGGTGGGATGTACAGAGAAGGTAACATGGAAACATACATTAGCATATGTAAAATAGATATCCAATGGAATTTGCTGTATGACTCATGGAACTCAAACTGGGGCTCGGTAACAATCTAGAGAGGTGGGATGGGGAGAGAGATGGGAGGGATTTTCAAGTGGGAGGGGACATAGGTAAACCTATGTCTGATTGATATTAATGTTTGGTAGAAACCAACACAATACTGTAAAGCAATTATCTTTCAATTAAAAATAAATAAAAACAAACAAAAAATTTTCAAAAAAAATAAGATCCTAGCATAGGGAGCTATATTCAGTATCCTGTAATAAACCATAATGGAAAAGAATATGAAAGAGAGTACACATATCTGAATTATTTTGCTGTGTACAAAAAACTAATACAACGTGGTAAATCAACTAAACTTCAATTAAAAAATAAA
>NW_011494607.1:6285640-6289965 GCF_000754665.1 Bison bison bison
TAAAAAATAAATACATAAAAATAAAAACTTTGTTAACACGTGCTTATAACCCACACTCAAAAGTAGGAGCTCCCTCTGAGATGCCTGGGAAGTTAAGGCTTTCTCTCACACTTGTATCCTCTGGTCTTACCAGCTCTAGTAGACGTATATTGAATGTTTTTTAAGTTCAGACAAGACATCTGGAGTGGAGAAGTAATTCTTTCCAGCTTCTGTTTTGGAGCTAAAAGGCAATTAGACTTTCCTAAGCACTAAGTGAAACAAATCTTTATTGGTGTCAGAATTTTTCAAGAAATTTCCACCCAACTACACAAGTCCTTTTCTGAAATATTCTCACAAAGACTGCATAAATTGCCTACGTTTTTTCAGCACTAAGGAATGGACAAACTTTTTTTCCACTCAAAGTTTCACAGAAACTGTATTTTTCTATTTCAGATGTTCAGTGATATCAAAAACACTGGGAGGTTTTGGAGGGAGAATGTTGAGATAATGAGGTGATTAGAGCTTCAGTTACATGTGCAACAGCAAATGTAAACAAGAATTCGCAAAAAGATTCCTCAATCTAGAGGGAAGTTTTCCTACCCAAACACCTTGCCAAACAGGAGCCAGGCTTTGTCAGGGATAAATTAGAAATGATCAGGAAAGCTTTAGGGGGCAGGTGCTGATTGAAATGGAAATTTCACACAACAAAATTGATTATACCTGAAAAATTTAAGATGCTAAGAAGAATATGAAAGACAAGTAAGACTAGGTTTCTGAGTTTTCTATTGAATGTTTCTCTTTATGTGTTTTTTGTAGAGTAGGGCTCCTCAAACTGGAGAAAATTACCTCACAGAAGCTCCATGGGGCAAGGGCCTCAGAGGCTATCCATTTAAGACAGGCAAGTGCCGTGAAGTGAGCCAGGTCAGTTTCACCACCTAAGCCAATACATCACTTTCCACCATCAAGGAAGGCAAAAAGCTACCTCAGACTTCTCAGGCACCAAAGTTTGGAGGACACTAATATCAGACATCCCACACCTGACCAATTCCCATGCTCATGTTGTTTGTGAATCTGCCTTCCCCTTTCCTTTATTTGGTTGGGAGGTAAGTGAGAAAAGAGTTGAATCAAACCAGACAAGAAGCAGAATAAAACATTTATCCAAAATCTTACATTGAAAACCTAGATTTGGTGTGACTTTTTTTTTTTTACTGGAATTTGATCACAACATATTTCAGCAATATAATGCCTTTTAAAATCTAAATAAAATGGATAAACAGGTTCCTAGGTTATAGAACAGAGAACTATATGTGATATCCTATGATAAACCAGGTTTCTCTGGTGGTTCAGATGGTAAAGAATCTGCTTGCAATGAGGGATACCTGGGTTTGATCCCTGGGTCGGGAAGATCCCTGGAGAAGATCCCTGGAGAAGATCCCTGGAGTGCTACCCACTCCAGTATTCTTGCCTGGAGAACTCCACGGACAGAGGAGCCTGGCGGGCTACAGTCCATGGAGTCGCAAAGAGTGGGAAATGACTGAGCAATTAACACTTTCACTTTTTCATGCTAAATGATAATGGAAAAGAATGTTAAAAAAAGAATGTATATATATAAAACTGAATCATGAAACACTTTCCTGTATCACAGAAATTAACACAACATTGTAAATCAACTATATATCAGTTTAAAAAATAAAATAAAAATCTAAGTAGATTTTCACTGAACTAGAATACAAAGAAATTTTAGTGACTAAAATCCTTTCACATTATTATTATAGTATATTTTTAGAGAGATTTGTGATAATAAGTTGCTACTTGAGATGGAAGTTTTAAGAAGATGTAGATGCACAGAGTCATGAACAGAATTACTTTTGGAACATTGCCATCCCTAGCAACTTCAGTTGGGGAAAATCAATGGTATATGGTTGTAGTCATCACACTATCCAAAAAAGAAAATGTGTAATGTTTGGTTCATATGTGTGCAGTGATGCTAAACATCTCTTCTTTCATAATACGTGTTAAAGCAATGGTTCTCAGTAGGACCAGTCACAGAAGGTGATCTGTGGGAGAAGCTGGAGGTGGAGATTTGATGTAGCTGGGGAGGTTTATACACTAAACACTCCCTACCCATATGTGCCAGAATCAGAGGCAAAGTTATCTGTAATTTTAAAAACTTCCTAGATGATTGCATTATCCTCCAACTCTTATTAGAACAAACAAGCAAACATACACACACAAAACACTCCCACTGTTTTAAGTAAACAGTTCTGCTTTTACGACAAGTCAAAGGAGAAAACATAACCTATTGCACAGTCATATAATTCAGTGTTTTAGAGCTGGAAAAAGCCTTGAGATCACAATGTCCTGTTTCCTCATTTTACAGATAAAGAAACTGGGCATTAGACAGGTTTGATTACTTAGAGGAGATACGTGTGTGTGTGTGTGTGTGTGTGTGTGTGTGTGTACGTGTATATGTGCCCTCAGCCACTCAGTCATGTCCAACTTTTTTGCAACCCCATGGACTGTAGCCCACCAGGCTCCTCTGTCCATGGGATTTTCCAGGCAAGAATACTGGAGTGCATTGCCATTTCCTTCCTACTCCAGGGAATCTTCCCAACCCAGGGATGGAACCAGTTGTCTCCTGCATTGGCGGGCAGATTCTTTATCACTGCACCACCCGGGAGGTCCCTTAAAGAGCATATGGTTAAACAATTAAAAGAAGTTTTCTCTAACAAATAGAAAGCACACAAATATTGAGTGTTTACTCTGTGTAGATATTCCAACTGTATATATTATTTCTAATTCTCACATTGACTCCAGGAGACAAATATCATCTTTTCTATTTTACAGATTGGGTAGAAAAAGACAGACATGGAGAGGTGAAGTGATCTTCCCAACATCACATCAATAGTATTAGCAGAGTTGGGATTTGAACTCTAACCCCGAGTCTGCACACCTAGGACACTAGGCTGCACTCTTTTGCTGAGCTGTCTACCAGTTTCTGCAAGTGCAACAGTGGGAGAAACTCTCTTTTCATGGAACTAACATAAATAACTTTTTGAAGAGATCTCTAGTCTTTCCCATTCTATTGTTTTCCTCTATTTCTTTGCACTGATCACTGAGGAAGACTTTCTTATCTCTGCTTCTATTCTTTGGAACTCTGCATTCAAATGGGTATATCTTTCCTTTTCTCCTTTGCCTTTCCCTTCTCTTCTTTTCACAGCTATTTGTAAGGCCTCTTCAGACAACTATTTTGCCTTTTCGCATTGTGTTTTCTCAGGGATGGTCTTCATCCCGGCCTCTTGTGCAATGTCACGAACCTCCATCCATAGTTCTTCAGGCACTCTGTCTATCAGATCTAATCCCTTGAATCTATTTGTCACTTCCACTGTATAATCGTAAGGCATTTGATTTAGGTCATACCTGAATGGTCTAGTGGCTTTCCCTACTTTATTCAATTTAAGTATGAATTTGGCAATAAGGAGTAAGTTCACGATGTGAGCCACAGTCAGCTCCCGGTCTTGTTTTTGCTGACTGTATAGAGCTTCTCCATTTTTGACTGCAAAGAATATAACCAATCTGATTTAGGTATTGACCATCAGGTGATGTCCCTGTATAGAGTCTTCTCTTGTGTTGTTGGAAGAGAGTGTTTGCTATGATCAGTGCATTCTCTTGGCAAAACAATATTACCCTTTGCCCTTCTTCATTCTGTACCCCAAGGCCAAATTTGCATGTTACTCCAGGTAGTTCTTGACTTCCTACTTTTGCATTCCAGTCCGCTATAATGAAAAGGACATCTTTAGGGGGTGTTAGTTCTTAAAATTCTTGTAGGTCTTCATCAGTTCAGTTCAGTTCAGTCACTCAGTCGTGTCCTACTCTTTGCGAACACATGAATCACAGCACGCCAGGCCTCCCTGTCCATCACCAACTCCCGGAGTTCACTGAGACTCACGTCCATCGAGTCAGTGATGCCATCCAGCCATCTCATCCTCTGTCGTCCCCTTCTCCTCCTGCCCCCAAACCCTCCCAGCATCAGAGTCTTTTCCAATGAGTTAACTCTTCGCATGAGGTGGCCAAAGTACTGGAGTTTCAGCTTTAGCATCATTCCTTCCAAAGAAATCCCAGGGCTGATCTCCTTCAGAATGGACTGGTTGGATCTCCTTGCAGTCCAAGGGACTCTCAAGAGTCTTCTCCAACACCACAGTTCAAAAGCATCAATTCTTTGGCGCTCAGCCTTCTTCATAGTCCAACTCTCACATCCATACATGACCACAGGAAAAACCATAGCCTTGACAAGATGAACCTTTGTTGGCAAAGCAATGTCTCTGCTTTTCAATACGCTATCTAGG
>NW_011494607.1:6290065-6290455 GCF_000754665.1 Bison bison bison
TGCAGTGATTTTGGAGCCCCCCAAAATAAAGTCTGACACTGTTTCCACTGTTTCCCCATCTATTTCCCATGAAGTAATGGGACCAGATGTCATGATCTTAGTTTTCTGAATGTTGAGCTTTAAGCCAACTTTTTCACTCTCCACTTTCACTTTCATCAAGAGGCTTTTGAGTTCCTCTTCACTTTCTGCCATAAGGGTGGTGTCATCTGCATATCTGAGGTTATTGAGATTTCTCCCGGCAATCTTGATTCCAGCTTGGGCTTCTTCCAGTCCAGTGTTTCTCATGATGTACTCTGCATAGAAGTTAAATAAGCAGGGTGACAATATACAGCCTTGACATACTCCTTTTCCTATTTGGAACCAGTCTGTTGCTCCATGTCCAGTTCTAAC
>NW_011494607.1:6290784-6291565 GCF_000754665.1 Bison bison bison
TGCATACAGATTTCTCAAGAGGCAGGTCAGGTGGTCTGGTATTCCCATCTCTTTCAGAATTTTCCACAGTTTATTGTGATCCACACAGTCAAAGGCTTTGGCATAGTCAATAAAGCAGAAATAGATGTTTTTCTGGAACTCTCTTGTTTTTTCCATGATCCAGCAGATGTTGGCAATTTGATCTCTGGTTCCTCTGCCTTTTCTAAAACCAGCTTGAACGTCAGGAAGTTCATGGTTCATGTATTGCTGAAGCCTGGCTTGGAGAATTTTGAGCATTACGTTACTAGCGTGTGAGATGAGTGCAATTGTGAGGTAGTTTGAGCATTCTTTGACATTGCCTTTCTTTGGGATTGGAATGAAAACTGACCTTTTCCAGTCCTGTGGCCACTGCTGAGTAGGTCTTCACAGAACTGTTCAACTTCAGCTTCTTCAGCATTACTGGTCAGGGCATAGACTTAGGTTACTGTGATATTGAATGGTTTGCCTTGGAAATGAACAGAGATCATTCTCTAATTTTTGAAACTGCATCCAAGTACTGCATTTTGTACTCTTTTGTTGACTTTGATGGCTATTCCATTTCTTCTAAGGGATTCTTGTCCCCAGTAGTAGATATAATGGTCATCTGAGTTAAATTCACCCATTCAAGTCCATTTTAGTTGACTGATTCCTAAAATGTTGACATTCACTCTTGTCATCTCTTGTTTGACCACTTCCAATTTGCCTTGATTCATGGACCTAACATTCCAGGTTCCTGGAAGATGCACAAGCTGGATTCAAGATT
>NW_011494607.1:6291665-6312803 GCF_000754665.1 Bison bison bison
TTATGGCAGAAAGTGAAGAGTAACTAAAAAGCCTCTTGATAAAAGTGAAAGAGGAGAGTGAAAAAGTTGGCTTAAAGCTCAACATTCGGAAAACGAAGATCATGGCATCTGGTCCCATCACTTCATGGGAAATACATGGGGAAACAGTGGAAACAGTGCCTGACTTTATTTTTGGGGGCTCCAAAATCACTGCAGATGGTGATTGCAGCCATGAAATTAAAAGACACTTACTCCTTGGAAGGAAAGGTCCTTACTACTTGGCTAACAAAGGTCCGTCTAGTCAAGGCTATGGTTTTTCCAGTGGTCATGTAGGGATGTGAGAGTTGGACTCTGAAGAAAGCTGAGTGACGAAGAATTGATGCTTTTGAACTGTAGTGTTGGAGAAGACTCTTGAGAGTCCTTTGGACTGCAGGGAGATCCAACCAGTCCATCCTAAAGGAAATCAGTCCCGGGTGTTCATTGGAAGGAATGATGCTGAAGCTGAAACTCAAATACTTTGGCCACCTCCTGCTAAGAGTTGACTCATTGGAAAAGACCTGATGCTGGGAGGAATTAGGGGCAGGAGGAGAAGAGGATGACAGAGGATGAGATGGCTGGATGGCATCACCAACTCTATGGACATGAGTTTGAGTGAACTCTGGGAGCTGGTGATGGACAGGGAGGCCTGGCTTGCTGTGATTCATGGGGTCACAAAGAGTTGGACATGACTGAGCTACTGAACTGACTGATGCAACGGTGCTTTTTACAGCATCAGATTTGACTTCTTTCATGCAAAGATGGGCACAATAAATGACAGAAATGGTATGGACCTAACAGAGGCAGAAGATATTAAGAAGAGGTAGCAAGAATACACAGAAGAACTACACAAAAAAGATCTTCATGACCCAGATAACCACGATGGTGTGATCACTCACCTGGAGCCAGACCCTGGAAGGCAAAGTCAAGTGGACCATGGGAAGCATCACTAGGAAGAAAGCTAGTGGAGGTGATGGAATTCCAGATGAGCTATTTCAATTCCTAAAAGATGATGCTGTGAAAGTGCTGCACTCAATATGCCAGCAAATTTGGAAAACTCAGCAGTGGCCACAGGACTGGAAAAGGCCAATTTTCGTTCCAATCCCAAAGAAAAGCAATGCCAACAAATATTCAAGCTACCATACAATTGCACTTATCTCACACGCTAGCAAAGTAATGCTTAAAATTCTCCAATTCAGGCTTGAACAGTACATGAACCGTGAACCTCCAGATGTTCAACCTGGATATAGAAAAGGCAGAGGAACCAGATATCTAACTGTCAACATCCATTGGATCATCAAAAAAGCAGAGAGTTCCAGAAAAACATCTACTTCTGCTTTATTGACTATGCCAAAGCCTTTGACTGTGTGGATCACAACAAACTGTGGAAAATTCTTAATGATATGGGAATACCATACCACCTGATCTGGCTCCTGAGAAATCTGTATGCAGGTCAGGAAGCAACAGTTAGAACTGGACATGGAACAACAGATTGGTTCCAAATAGGAAAAGGAGTACAGCAAGGCTGTATATTGTCACCCTGATTATTTAACTTATATGCAGAGTACATCATGCAAAATGCCAGGCTGGATGAAGTACAAGCAGAATCAAGATTGCAGGGAGAAATATCAATAACCTCAGATATGCAGATGACACCAGACATGGCAGAAAGTGAAGAAGAACTAAAGAGCCTCTTGATGAAAGTGAGAGGAGAGTGAAAAAGCTGGTTTAAAATTCAACATTCAAAATACAAAGATCATGGCATCCAGTCTCATCACTTCATGGCAAATAGATGGGGAAACAATGGAAACAATGAGAGACTTATTTTAGGGGGGCTCCAAAATCATTGCAGATGGTGACTGCAGCCATGAAATTAAAAGATGCTTGCTCCCTGGAAGAAAAGCTATGACCAAACTAGACAGAATATTATAAAGCAGAGACATTATTTTGCCAACAAAGGTCCATCTAATCAAGGCTATGGTTTTTCCAGTAGTCATGTATGGATGTGAGAGTTGGACTATAAAGAAAGCTGAGCACCGAAGAATTGATGATTTTGAACTGTGGTGTTGGAGAAGACTCTTGAGAGTCCCTTGGACTGCAAGGAGATCCAACCAGTCCATCCTAAAGGAAATCAGTCCTGAATATTCATTGGAAGATTGATGCTGAAGCTGAAACTCCAAATACTTTGGCCACGTGATTCACATCAGGTCATCAGTCATCTTCACAGAACTGACTCATTTGAAAAGACCCTGATGCTAGGAAAGATTGAAGGACGGAGGAGAAGGGGAAGATCGATGATGAGATGGTTGGATGGCATCACTGACTCAATGGACATGAGTTTGAATAAACTCCGCAGTTGGTGATGGACAGGGAGGCCTAGCTTGCTGCAGTCCATGGGGTCACAAAGGGTCGGCAATGACTCAGCAATTGAACTGAACCAAACAAAAATAATTAAAAGCTAAACCAATTATGAAATGTACACTTTCAAATTCTGATAAGTATCATAAAGGAAAGGAATAGCATTAGAAGAAGGAATATCTTTATTTATCTTTTAACCTTTTATTTTATACTAGCTGATAAACAATGTGATAGTTTCAACTGGTAGACAAAGGGATTCAGCCATACATATACATGTATCCATTCTCCCCCAAACTCCCTCCCATCCAGGCTGCCACATATCATTGAGCAGAGGGGAACACCTTAATTTATGAGGTAAAGGAAGAGAATTGATATCTAAGCTGAGGCCAAGAAGGGGACATTCATGTGAAGAGAGTCTAGGGCACAGGAAACAGTACATGCTGATGCCCCAAAAAAGAAGAGTTCAGCCTCTCAAGGGAAAAAAGGCCACTGTGACTCGAACATGGGTAATATTGAGGAATATACTAGCAAGATGGGAGAGGTAGATGAGAGGTACCAGATTGTGCAGAGACTTGTAGGCTATTTATTTTCAGTGGGTGGAGGGAGAGGAAGTGGTAAGCAGAGAGTCCACGTGCTTCTCCCTGGATGTGTAGACCGCTTGTATATTCCCCCTCATTTTTCTCCTGTTTGTTGTCATCTTTTGACAGGCTTCCCAGGTGGCACTAGTGGTAAACAACCTGCCTGCTCATGCAAGAGACATAAGAGAATGGGTTTGATCCCTGAGTTAAGAAGATCCGCTGGAGGAGGGTATAGCAATCCACTCCAGTATTCTTGCCTGGAGAAGCCCATGGACGAAGGAGCCTGGCAGACTATGGCCCACAGGATCTCAAAGAGTTGGATATGACTGAGTGAGCACACACACACTTATTAACTCTTTTTCATTACCCCCTCCTTCTTTATATATGGTCTCCCTTTCCATGAAACTACAGTGATTAGTCACACAATGACTTCAACATTCACAAGACTACCCATGTAGGACTCTAGATTTTTTAATGCCACCATCTCTAATATATGCTGCCCTATTCCACCCCAGGCACCCACACTGCAGTTATATCCTAGGCCTTTTGTTTTATCAGCAGAAATGCCTCCACCTTCAAAATCTCAATTTCAAGCATTTCATTCTCCAGTCACCACTTGCAACCCTTCTAGCTCACTTGTTCAATGTTCTACTGATAAAATTCTTGAACCTTATTAAGACCTCCATTCTTGAACCTTATTAAGACTCCACCCCACCAGTTTTCACGATCAGTCCATCTTCTTTGTCCCTCTGTCCCTAAATGTAAGTACCAGTAGAAAATGAGATCCCTGGTTGATTTCAATAGTTGACATGGGTAACCAAACAGCTGTCCTTTGATGGAGAAAACCACTGAAAACTTGACTGACTTCACACAACATTCATGGCCACAAACCCCAATTGCCCCCCAAACACCAGCAACCTGACTGAATTGCCCCATTTCTTTGCCAGTCTCCGAAATGATTATTTTAAATCTTTTCCTTCCTCCTGAAGTCTCTCCCATTCCCCTCATTTGGTTACCTCACTTCATGTTTCATGGAGCAAATACAAGCCTTCCCACAGGAAGTCACTCATCTTCTATCATCAAATTTATAAACCTCCTTGCATCAGCACCAACTTTCTACTCTTTCCTTCTTCTTGAAATGGAAAATGTGTCTTTCCTCCTACTCGAGTTCAAACCTTGCTTTGGTGGGTCCTGTCTCTGTGGCCTTCACTTCATGTTTCATGGAGCAAATACAAGCCTTCCCACAGGAAGTCACTCATCTTCTATCATCAAATTTATAAACCTCCTTGCATCAGCACCAACTTTCTACTCTTTCCTTCTTCTTGAAATGGAAAATGTGTCTTTCCTCCTACTCGAGTTCAAACCTTGCTTTGGTGGGTCCTGTCTCTGTGGCCTTCACTTCATGTTTCATGGAGCAAATACAAGCCTTCCCACAGGAAGTCACTCATCTTCTATCATCAAATTTATAAACCTCCTTGCATCAGCACCAACTTTCTACTCTTTCCTTCTTCTTGAAATGGAAAATGTGTCTTTCCTCCTACTCGAGTTCAAACCTTGCTTTGGTGGGTCCTGTCTCTGTGGCCTTCTCAAGGTCTTCACTCTGTCATCAACCCCTCTCTCTCCGATACCATCAGGTCTCTATTTCTACCCAGCTGTGTCCATCAGCCTAAAAATACACCCCAGTATTTATTTTTAAAAGAAAAGAAGCAAACCTTCATCACTGATCCAAGTTTGCATTTCATCTCCATTTCTCTACTTCTCCTCACAGCAGAACCTCTCAAAAGCATCCATTTCCTCAGCAACTGTTCACTTCTCCATCTCCTACATTCTATCTTCTGACCTGTCAAACCTACAGATTTTCTGTCAGAGTTATCAGCATTACCATGCTGTCAAATCTAGTGGCCAGTTCTCTACTCTTTCTCCCAGTAGCATCTGACAAGCTTAAGCACTCCTGACCGGAGATACTAGGGATGTTGTGAGTCAGCAAGCACAGTGGTTTATATTTCCAGGGTAAAAGGTAGTTCATTTGGGCTCTTGAGTATGAACTGTGTCTTCTCAACCTAAAGCATTTCCCTTTCCTCCTACATTTCCCTGGGTCCTATCTAGTTATACCTATTCTTCAGCCCTTCCTTCATACTATAGTATAAAAAACAAATGTAACAGACAGTATTGCTTCTCACAGTTTTTAATAGGAATGGAAACCTCAGTCAAAAATATAGAAACGTGAAAAAATAAAATTTAGTCATCCACCAGCTAGAAGAACTATTAATATAAGAGACAGTGCCAAGGTATACATTCCAGCAGGCCTTTGTGTGGCCACCAAACCTACAAATTGCCCTATTGTATATAAGACTTCAGAAGGAAAAGAATGTCTCGTAACATTAATGACCAAAATACTGGTATTTTGGTCAGCTCTTTGGTCATCTGATGTGAACAGCCAACTTATTGGAAAAGTCACTGATGCTGGGAAAGATTGAGGGCAGAAGAAGAGGATGTCAGAGGATGAGATGGCTAGATGGCATCACTAATGCAATGGACATGAAATTGGACAAACTTTGGGAGATGGTGAGGGACAGAGAGCCCTGGCATGCTGCAGTCCATCGGGTCACAAAGAGTCAGACACTACTGGGTGACTGAACAACGACATTAATGATCTACAAGCAATGGTGCTGGTCTAGTTAAGCACCATGCAGTGACTCTGTCTGACGAAGGAAATGGTTACCCACTCCAGTATTCTTGCCTGAGAATTCCCTGGACAGAGGAGCCAGGTAGGCTACAGTCCATGGGGTCAAAATGAATTGGACACGACTCAGCAACTAACACTTTCACTTTTTCAGTGACTCTGTGTATGAAAAGTTACTATTGTCTTCCAAAGATGACCTGCCTTCTTCTTCCATGATCCTGGAATCTGCCTTGCAAACACCAGTGGCTACAAATAGGTATATAATCTACAGTGTACATTCAATGCATGATTTGAAAAGCACATCATTATTTCAAAAAGTTTAAAAAGAGAAAAACCAAAATAACTTTGTGTGAGTAAATCTCCACAACACATTGACTGTTAAAGGGGAACAAAGCTGATTATCACTCACACAGTCTCTAATGTGTGAATGTATGAATTCTAATTCCTACAGTAAACAACACTTCTTCAAACTGGCTTCTGATGATTGACTTAGTTAGAAGAATTCATCTAAACACCAAAGACATAAAACGGCTCTTCACTGAATGGATAGCATTTTAGCCTCAGTCAAAATAATTAATTGAGATCTTACAGATACAAAACCACAAGGACAGACACCCTGGAAATTCAGCCATAAAGACTCTGATTAAAATATGAATTTCTTATTGTGACTGGTTTCTTATTTATGACAATATATTGGAACACTTGAAGATCAGGGAGCATTTCAGTCTGGAGCATTTGTTGAGGTGTCTCTTTTCAAGTGACTAAAATTTATCACAATAAATACAAAATTGATTTTTTAGTTTGCATTTTCAAAAGAAATAATTGAAGTCATTTTTATGCTACTTGCATGTAAATTCAACTCTTTTAACCTGAAGCCAGCAACTTTAGAAATATAATTAATTTTCAAGCTCAAAGTAGGAAGATGATAAAAGCAAGCACTCTGCATGATTTGTTAGCATAGCTAATCCTTACCTCTCTAGACACTTGTTTTCTAGTTTATGAATTTAGAACATTTTCAGTTGCTTTCCTAACTTGTTTTCTGCTTCCTTTGAGGCTCTGCATTATTAGAAACAAGTTCAGAGTAATCAAGGGTAACTAAGGAGGTAGAAGGTAAGTTCAGTCAATTTTCCTGTGTTTTCTGGTAATAATTTCATTGGGATTAATGATCGGCTGGTGGCTTTTCATTCACATGTATCCATATTTTTCCCATATCAGCATTGATCCTTGGCCAAAAATGAGTGATAAATGACTATAGCCAAGAAGAGCTTGGCTCTTATAAGTTAAATATACATTCACCAGGTGACCCAGCAACCCAGCAACTAGGCATTTGCCCAAGAAAAATGAACAACATAGGTCCACACAAACACCTGTAGATACATGTTTACAGTAGCTCCAGCAATTATCACTAAAAACTGGCAAAAATTCAAATGCCCACCAATGGGTAGATGGATAAATAAGTTGTCTATAGAATACAACAGCATTAAAAAGGAAGGAACTGCTGATATATGTAACATCATGGATGAGACTTGAACACTACATATTGTATGGTTCTATTCAAATGACATTTCTCTTATTTCAAAGATTTTTTTTTTATGTGGACCATTTTAAAAAGTCTTTATTGAATTTGTTACAATATTGCTTCTGTTGTATGCTTTGGTTTTTTGGTTGCGAGGCATGAGGGATCTTAGCTCCCTGACCAGGGACTGAACCTACAACCCTGCATTGGAAGGCAAAGTCTCAACCACTGGACCACCAGGGAAGTCTCTAAATAACATTTTGAAAGAGACAAAACTACAATACAGACCAAAATAGATCAGTGGTTTAAAGCGCTGAGAGTGGCTAAAGTAGAAGGACTAGAAAGGGACATCCCCTTTTGTGGGGATGGAAAATACTATGCCTTGATGTCCATGGTGCTTACACAACACAGGATACATTTGTCAAAATTCATCAGAACTACACATGTGAAAAGGGTGAATTTTTTTTAAAGAGTGTGTATACTGTGTATGAATTACATATCAGTCAATTCACTTTGTTTCTAAAACTTCATAAGGAAGAGTCTACAGATGGTGGAAAAGACAAGCCCAGTGAAAGCCCAATTCATGATAACCAAGTAGATATATTTAGGCTTATTTTTTATTAAAGTATAGTTGATACATAACATTATATAAATTACAGGTATACAATAGTGATTCATAATTTTTAAAGGATATACTCCATTTATAGATATTATAAAATATATGCTATATTCCCCATGTTGTACAATATATCCTTGTAGCCTATTTCATACATAACAGTTTGTTCTTCTTAATCCTTACCCATGCATTGCCTCTCCCATTCCCCTCCCCCCACTGGTGATAATTAGTTTGTTCTCTGTACCTGTGAATCTGCTTCTTTCCTATTATATTCATTAGCTTATATATTTTTTAGATTCCACATGTAAGTGATATTATACAGTATTTGTCTTTCTCTGTATGACTTATTGCCAACATCCGTTGGCTCATAGGAAAAGCAAGAGAATTCCAGAAAAACATCTACTTCTGCTTTATATGCCAAAGCCTTTGACTGTATAGATCACAACAAACTGTGGGGAATTCTTAAAGATATGGGAATACCAAACTGCCTGACCTGCTTCCTGAGAAATCTGTATGCAGATCAAGAAGCAAGAGTTAGAACCGGACATGGAACAATGGACTGGTTTGAAATTGGGAAAGGAATATATCAAGGCTGTATATTGTCACCCTGCTTGTTTAACTCATATGCAGAGTACATCATATGAAATGCCGGGCTGGATGAAGCACAAGCACAATCAAGATTGCCAGGAGAAATACCAAGAACCTCAGATATGCAGATGACAGCATCGTTATGGCAGAAAGTGAAGAGGAACTCAAAAGCCTCTTGATGAAAGTGAAAGAAAGGAGTGGAAAAAGCTGGTTTAAAGCTCAACATTCAAAATACAAAGATCATAGCATCCAGTCCCATCATTTCATGGCAAATAGATGGGGAAACAATGGAAACAGTAAGAGACTTTATTTTCTTGGGCTCCGAAATTACTGAAGATGGTGAATGCAGGCATGAAAGTAAAATAAACTTGCCCCTTGGAAGAAAAGCTATGACCAACCTAGACAGCGTATTAAAAAGCAGGGACATTACTTGGCCAACAAAGGTCCATCTAGTCAAAGCTATGGCTTTTCCAGTAGTCATGTATGGATGTGAGAGTTGGACCATAAAGAAAGCTGAGTGCTGAAGAATTGATGGCTTTTGAACTGCAGTGTTGGAGAAGACTTTTAGAGTGCCCTGGACAGCAAAGAGATCCAACCAGTCCACCCTAATTGATATCAGTTCTGAATATTCATTGGAAGGACTGATGCTGAAACTGAAGCTCCAACACTTTGGCCACCTGATGCAAAGAACTGACTCCTTGGAAAAGACCCTGATGCTGGGAAGGATTGAAGGCAGGAGGAGAAGGTTGGCAGAGGATGAGAGGTTGAATGGCATCACTGACTCGATGGACATGAGTTTGAGCAAGCTCCAGATGTTGGTGATGGGCAGGGAAACCTGGCAAGCTGCAATGTATAGGGTCACAAAGAGTCAGACACAACTGAGCAACTGAACTGAGATTACTTATTACCAAGTACATCTTTTTTAAAAAACTAGTAGAAGAACTTACAAGATAATGTAGTGTAATAACCTCCCCTCATGTGATTCCTCATGGGTTTAATTATGAGTCAAATGGAATGTAGGAATAATCACATACAAAGTCACATTTTCTGAGTTAGTTCTAATTGTGTCACTTCAATACACAGGAAATTATTTTTGAAGTTTTCAAGAGTAAAAGGGATTAAAGTTCCTTATGTAGTCAGTGAAATCTAACAAAATTATAAAGAGTCAAAATAGTCTTTAGCATCAGGAAGAATTACTCTGTGGAAACAAAGAGTACTTTTTTATAGGTTATTCTCTATGACGTATGTGATTTTATCACAATGATGCAGTCAACTTATTACTTATTGTAAGAACTACAATATACTTATCACTTGTAAAAAAGATCAAAATGATTATTTTGGGCAGATGAATCCCAATATTTAACTGGGTTATAGATGAGGCTCCACACTAAGCAATGATTGAGTTATGCAGACTTTGCTCTTGCTTCCCTGATGTGAACTGTCTTGGTTTGCCGGCATGCTGCAGGGTGGAGGTTCAGGCTGATGACTGAACACAGAATTTCAGCTCTCAAGGTGCTGCCCAGGGATATCATTTTACAGTTACTGCCAAGCAATACCTTCCACAAAATTAGGCAAGGAAGACAGTATATAAGAATTGCCTCAGCACAGGGTTTTTCAAATCTTTGAACTAGACTCACAGTAAGAAATAAACTTTCCATCATGCATTTGACAGAAATCATGACATGTTTCTCAAGACACTGATTTTTCCTTTGCACTCTTCTATTTTTCTCCTTTTAAAATGTTGGTTTCCCCTCAGTGAATTAATTGTATTATCCAACTACCTTAAAATTTGATGTCCTCAAGGACATGAAACTTACCATTTACCTAAAGATTATATAATCCAAATTACTGCAGATCACTAAGGAGTATTTCACCTTGGCAGCATTCATGGTAAGCACCCCTCCCATTCCCATGAACCTGAACTGCTTTGACTGAGTGGCACTTTGGCTGAATACCATAAGCCCATATGAAAATGATACCTACCACTAATTATTGAGAATGTTGTCAAACAATTTGTTCATTATGCTACAGAGTATTTCCTCTATGAGGGTCAAGGGTAGGAAAAAAGTCTTTATGGCTTCAATGTCAGGAATAATAGTGATTATCCTAGGTGACTGGCTTATTTTCCCCTCCTCATATTTCCAGTTAGAAATCTTATTTTCTACTCACAGCCTGTCTCTGTAACACATACGTAGGATTTTGTGGCTAGAATTTGGGCACTTAACCTCATTCCTAATTCCCTTATACTTTCCTATCCTTTCTATTTTCCTTTGCCTCATATTTTTTACTGGTCTTATATTTCTTTTAGTCTATTATGTACATCTTCATATGCCACTTTATGGGTTTCCCAGGTGGCACAGTGGTAAAGAATCTGCTTGCTAATGCAGGAGATGCGAGAGACGTGGGTTCTATACCTGGATTGGGATGACCCCCTGGAGGAGTAAATGGCAACCCACACCAGTAGTCTTGCCTGAAAAATCCCATAGACAGAGGAGCCTGGTGGGCTACAGTCCATAGGGTCGCAAAGAATCAGACACAACAGAGCACACACACACACATGCCACTTTAAAACTTTGTGAAGCAAAACAAGGAAAAAAGGAGAAAGCAAAGCAGAAAGGAAGACATAAAGATTAGCTTCCATAAATGACAACAAGACTCAGATGTTTAAGCCTTCATTTCACACATTCTCAAACTGAAATTAACAAGAAGGTACAAATTCAGAACACTTTGCCCTATCTGTATCAGAAACAATAATTAAAAGAGAAATCATTTTGCTGATATTTCAAAGCTAATAAAAAAATGGTTTCAAAGTTTTATCTAAAACTAAAGTATCCCAAATACAATGATAAACACTGCCAGGACCAGTCAGAAGTAACTTCAAACAAAGACTGCCTTCTGTAATGGTATACGACTTGCCATAATACTAGAGACTGCAGTATTTTCTTTGCAGTCAAACAGAACAGCATTGAAACTCTACATGGCAGGTACCTAAATTGAAAGAAGTTTCTTCTTAGAGAAGTAAATAACATGGATTTTACCAGCAACCAAGGTGACTGTGGCTTCCAATACATTTCTAAATAATAATATAAGGCAGGATATTAGAGGACAGATAAAATCAACTACGAAAATGCATATTTGGCTCCATTTATTTAAGACCTCCCTGAAGTAGTTCAAAACCAAGGAAATTACTTTGCAATATCAACAATGAAGTAGAATTAATTTTCTGATAATGTTATAGAAAATCAAATCAAACTTATCCTTGCTTTAAGCACCTAGCCTGAAAGGTGGACTTATTAAATCTATATTATAATAGTTGAGCAGTGAAATATTAATATCCATCCCACAATTTTTCAAGTAATTTTTATGATCTGTTTGTACTGTATTTGTAACTTTAAGGATACTGGTATATAAGTGAGGAACGATAATACTACAGGCAGCCCTCAGTTCTCAATTTCAGTGGGGAATTGGTTCCATGACTCCTCAACATACCAAAAGCGAAAGCTGCTCAAGTTCCTCAGACAAAATGGCATATTATTTGCATACAACCTAAGAACATCCTCCTATATTCTTTAAATCATCTTCTGATCACTATAATACCATGATATATAAATAGTTGTGAATACTATGTAAATAATAGCCAGTACAGGACAAATTCAAGTTTTATTTTGGGGGGCTTTCTTAAGTTTCTTTTAAAATTTCAATCCATGGTTGATTGAATCCCTGGATGAATAATCCTGGAGGCAGAGGACTGTCTACATTTTCTTTAATGGCCCACCAATCCTGATGCTTCCTTGATTTCCCTTATCCGTCCCACTCTACCCAGCTCTGATTACATCTATATGGTGACATCCACACAGAGATGAAAGGACTGGCAGTTGGGAACAAAAGTAATCTTAAGAAGCAATTTAAGGATGAAAATATTTCTAAATACATTTATTTTAAGTATAAATTTCAATAAACAGTAATAGGAAAAAATGGTTGATGGTAGGACCATAATTATGCTACACAATAACAGATTAATTACTTGAGTACTTTCTTTCAATGTATAATGAACAGTCTCCATGTGGCTAAGTTTTATGTTGTGTCAAGAAATTAACTTTGAGCCATCATGTGATAGTTAAACAATAACTTTGTGGGAGAAAAGATAAAACAAGAAGAGATGGCTTCTACTTTCTAATAGCACTCACTTTTGGGAATTGTATCTCTAAGCTCCTCTGGTTTCCTTGAAGATCTTCCAGTCTCCTCTGATTTTCTCCCCTCTGTCTCCATTGGCTTTGATCCTTTTTCAGCCTCCTCAGTTCAACCTCTAAAAGACTTAGCACTAAGTCTTGGGTGTCTTCTCTGCATAACCCATCCTCCACCCTGAATCATCTCAGTCACTCAGACTTCTGCACATCATCTACATGCTAATGGCTCCCAAAGGTATATTCTAGACTCAGTCATTCCTTTGCCCTTTGACTTGCATGTTTGTGTGTGTTCTAGTCACTCAGTCATGTCCGACTCTTTGCAACTCCATGGATTGTAGCCCACCAGGCTCCTCTGTCCATGGAGTTCTCCAGGCAAGAATACTGGACTGGGTTGCCATTCCCTTCTCCCAACCCAGGGATCAAACCCCGGTCTCCTGAATTGCAGGCAGACTCTTTACCCTCTGAGCCATCAGGGAAGCTGATTTGACTTGCATAGCCCCCCATTCAGCAAATATTGAGTTACTGAGTGCCCATGATATACAAGGCATTAACCAGGGTCTGAGAATAGGTGGTGAGTGGAACAAAGTCTCTGTTTTCATGAAGCTTATCTCCTAGTGAAGAAACAGGCCATAAATACAATACACAAGTAAAATATGTATGTGTTCGAAGCAATAACTGCTAAGGAGGAAAATTAATCAGGATCCAGGGGAAGAGAATTAAAGTTAAAGGTAGAAACCCTTCTGGGTAGAGAGGCCAGGGAAGAAGCTCTGAAGAACTGAAATTTGATCAGAGAGCTGAATGGAGTAGGAATAAGAGACAGGCAAAGGTTCTATGGAAAGAGATTTTTGAGGCAGAAGGTAGAGTGAGTGCAAAGGCCCTGAGGCAGGAATGACATGGTGAGTTTCCACAAACAGTAAGAAGACAACTGTGCCTGAAGTAGTGAGTGAGAGGAAGAAAGGAAAAAAATGGGATCAGAGAGGCAAGCAGAAGGCAAAACAAGACCTTGACAGCTATTATAAAAACTTGAGATTTTATTCTAACCAAAATGGGAAGCCAGTGGAGGGTTTCAAGCAAGAGAATGATATGGCCTGATCTAGTGGTCTGCTTAATGTCTCTACTTAAATGTCTTACAAGCATCTCAAACTTAACACATTTACAACAGTATTCATCATCTTCCCACCACCAAAATAAAATAAAATTATCCTACATCTTTTCTGTTTTCCCCTCAATTTAGTAAATGGTATCACAAATACCCAATTATTCAACCAAAATCTTAGATTCATCTCTCTCCTTTATCTCACACATCCACTCCGTACAAAGGAAAAGAAAAAAGATGGGACTTCCCTGGAAGCCCAGTGCTTAAGACTTCACTTTGCAATGCAGGGGGTATGGGTTCAATCCCTGGTCAGGGAGCTAAGATCTCACATGCCTCATGGCCAAAAAAACAAAACATAAAACAGAAGCAAATTGTAACAAATTCAATAAAGACTTTAAAGATGGTCCACATCAAAAAAAGAAAAAGAAAGAAAGAAAACCCTATACTTTCTATCTGCTTCTCTGTACCCACCAACTTTGACCATAACCATCTCACCTCAATTACAACCCAGGGACCAGATTTTTTACAATTTTGATTTTCCATCAATGGCTTCCCCATACACTTAAAGTCAAATCCATCCCCCTTGCTGTGAGCCAAAAGGCCTTGCAGGACTGGGTCCATGGCTAGCCTTTTGACATTTCATGCCACTTTTTCCAAACTTCCTGAGCTCCAACCACACTGACCTTTATCATTTCCAAGCACATACCTGAGTCCCTTGGACTGCAAGGAGATCCAACCAGTCCATTCTGAAGGAGATCAGCCCTGGGATTTCTTTGGAGGGAATGATGCTGAAGCTGAAACTCCAGTACTTTGGCCACCTCATGCGAAGAGTTGACTCATTGGAAAAGATTCTGGTGCTGGGAGGGATTGAGGGCAGGAGGATAAGGGGACGCCAGAGGATGAGATGGCTGGATGGCATCACTGACTCGATGGACTTGAGTCTGAGTGAACTCTGGGAGTTTGTGATGGACAGGGAGGCCTGGCGTGTTGCGATTCATGGGGTTGCAAAGAGTCGGACATGACTGAGCGACTAAACTGAACTGAACTGAACTGAGTAGGGTATTTCCTTACTGTTGTCCACTATTCATTCACAGCTGCTCTCTCTCCCTTCAGCCCTAGCTGACATGTCCCCTCCTCAGACAAGACTTCCCTCCCTACCCAGTGTAGAGCTGTACTCCCTGTGGTAACCCATCACAGCATCCTCTCCTTGTATTTCACCACACCATGAGTTTCCAAAAAGCAGGAATCATGTCAGTCTTATTCACAGCTATGCACATAGTCCCAGAACTGGACTGGGGTACAGCAGGTACTCAATACACTTATGTTGACTGAAGGATCGGTTTGTACTGATATCTCCTTGTGTCATGTGGAAATGTCTGCAAACATACAACACTACCTCTATTAAAAAAAAAAAAAAGAGAGAGAGACATTTTTCTAAAATGACAGTGGTTTAAAAAAAAAAAAGGAAAATTTAAGGAATTAGATTATATTACCCATTTGATTTTTAAACAAACTTGGTCATATACTTCCATAGGAAAAAATTTTTATTCTAAGAAATAATAATTAAAAGTAGAATTAATATCATGGCAAGTCTTGGAAAACCATGCATTCCATTCATCAAATATTATTTGAATTAAAGATGTAACAGTTTTTAATCTCTTCTGTGTCCTGGATACCGTCCTTGGTTCATTCTGATCTTACCTCACTTAATCCTCACAACCACCCTAAATCTTAGAAACCACAGTGTCTAATTAATGGATGAAAATACTGAATATCAGAATCCTTCAGTGACCTGCCTAAGACTATACTAATTAGGACAGAAATGGTATTCATACTCAGCTGCCTGTTATGTTGTAGGGACCATCTGAAAATAGATATTTTTCTGATCACAATACTAAAAATAAACTGATAGATGCCAATGCCCTTGAACTAAACCTTAAAATATTGGACCAAGAACTGTCTTTCCTTGGACTTGCATCATGGAAGAAGGAGAAATATATTCTTTGGGTCTGTGCCAAGTGCAGTGTGCAACTCATAAGACATCAACAGTAGCTGATTAAAGAATTTCTTAGAGTTATATGTTTCTCTATCCCAAGGTAAACACTTTTCATAAAAACTTATAATCCTATTTTATCCTTCCTTGTGTGGGTTATCTTGATTATTAGTTTATTTAATAGTAGCATAGAGCTTTTTAGTGATAGTTATTACTTATCCTGAGCATCTTTTGTAAGATTTTCAATGGAAAATATACTTATCTCTTCAAATTAGTCTATCTATTGGCACTGAGCATACGATAAACAAAATCTACTATTTTCCTGAAGCTGAGTTTCTGTGCCCTGATCCATTTCAGTGAGCTCACATATATATATATAGAGTATGTGCATATGGCTGGTATTTCCACACTCTGATAAAAAGATAAATCATCAATAAACAGTAATGAATTAAGAATTCCATCTTTTCATCCCCTCCCAGTTCAGGAAACATAGTGAACAGTTAAATATAATTTTTTGAATGAATGAATAAATGTATAAATGAGCAAATAAGTGAAAGTGAGTAGAAGGAAGAGGTATGTATATTATTTTGGGCACATCTCTCTACATGAGTGATCTTAATTACGTGACCAAAGATTGAAATTGTACCCCCTAGAGTAGAAGGGCAGAGTCTTAACCACTGGACTTGCAAAAATGTCCTTTTATATGTACTTTGCTTTAATAATCAAACACTTCTGTTCATCTGAAGGCTACTGATTTTTTAGGAAGTTGCTCCTTTTTCCAATTCTTGACATTTTATCATTTAATGCTTAAACCAGTTTTTATTTTATAACTTCACACCGGTTGTAACAGCTCAATTTGTTTATTATAGAAAGTAAGAAAATACATATATGTAAAAGGAAGAAAAATAAAATGATTAATAATGCTCCTTTCCTTGGCTACATCCCCAAGTAATCAATGAATTAAAAGACAGCACATATAGAAGAAGAAGAAGGTGACAGAGGATGAGATGGTTGCATAGAATCACCAACTTGATGGAAATGAGTTTGAGAAAACTCCCGAGATAGTAAATGACAGGGAAGCCTGGCGTGCTGCAGTCCATGGGGTCCCAAAGAGTCGAACATTACTTAGCGACTGAACAGCAACAATACAGAGAATTAAAAAAAAAAAAAAATGGCAGATGTATAGAACAGTCTTTTGGACTCTGTGGGAGAAGGCGAGGGTGGGATGATTTGAGAGAATAGCACTGAAACATGTATATTATCATATGTGAAACAGATCGCCAGTCCAGGTTCGATGCATGAGACAGGGTGCTCAGGGCTGGTGCACAGGGATGACCCTGAGGGATGGGATGGGGAGGGAGGTGGGAGGGGGGTTCAAGATGGGGAACACATGTACACCCATGGCTGATTCATGTCAATGTTTGGGAAAAAAACACTACAATATTGTAATTAGCCTCCAAATAAAATAAATAAATTTTTAAAAAAAGAAAAAAAGAATGGCAAGTTATTTCTTATCTCAAAGTACAATGCTAAACATACTATAAATGATTAAAATGCCCATTTTATTTTCTCTTTTGAACTCTTACTTGTTTTTAGTACTATTTGCTAACGCTTATTGAAAATAATATTTGCAGTGATCTATTTAGCATATACCATGTGTTGAGACAGGTTTTTTGCAAACATTGTACTATGTGATCTTCATAAGGACCTCTAAAATAGGTAACACTGTCAAGCCTTTTTTTAAGGATGAGTAAGTGGGACTTTCCTTGTGGTCGAAGGGTTAAGAATCTGCCTTCCAATGCAGGAGACAAGGGTTGGGTTCCTGGTCCAGGAACTAAGATCCATATGCCTTAGGACAATTAAGCCCTTGAGCTGCAACTAAAGAAAGCCTGAGTTGCAACAAAGACCTAGTGCAGCCAAAAAATGTAAAAAATTTTAAAATAAAGATGAAGAAGCAAAAGCCTAGGAAAGCTAAATAATGTTACACAAGTAGCAACTCTGATGTGGAGCAGAGCTTGGCTCCTAGCCTAAGCTAGTCTGACTCCAAAGGCTACACTGTGTCCACACAGGACTTGGTTGCCTATATTGGGTAGAAATACATGATATTTCCAATAGTCAACCATTTTAGACATAGAAAAATGGAAATCCTATATGGTTCTGATATAAATAAGATTAGCAATCTCAGGCATCAAGCCCTGTGATAAATAGGCATCAAAGTATCAGATTAAAGAGTTAAAAGCAGATGTCAGAGGTAAGTCAGCTATACTTCAATTAAAAATTTTTAATTTAAGAATAAAACCCCCAAAATAAAAAAAAATTTCTTAAAAAGGCAGGACTTGCCTGGTGATACAGTAGATAAGAATCCTCCTGCCAATGCAGGGGACACTGGTTCAGTCCCTGGTCCAGGAAGATCCCATACTGCAAAGCAACTAAGCCCATGGGTCACTATGATTGAGCCTGTGTTCTAGAGCCCAAGAACCGCAACTACTGAGCCCATGTGCCGCAAGTACTGAAGCCTGCTTCCAAACTGATTAGCAGTGAGACCCTGAGAAAATCATCTTCACTGTAGCTTTATTTTCTTGTTGTTGAAAAAAAAAAAAGCATTGCCTTGCTCTGCACAGTTCATAGGGATTTGTGAGGAGCAATTGGAGTGTATACAACTGTAAAGGATATAAAACATAAAGTGATTATTGTAAACAATATTCCACACATGAAAAATCCAACAAACCACATTCCCAAGTTTCAAATGTGGAAGAGCAGCATTATAAACTAGAGTGTGTGTGTGGTTAGTCACTCAGTCATGTCCAACTTTTCGGAACCCCATGGACTGTAGTCCACCAGCCTCTTCTATTCATGAGATTCTCCAGACAAGAATACTGGAGTGCATAGCCATTTCCTTCTCCAGGGCATCTTCCTGACCCAGGGATCAAACTAGGGTCTCCTGCATTGCAGGTGGATTCTTTACCATCTGAGCCACCAGGGAAGCCCATAAACTAGAATAGAGGCCCTAAAGAGCCCTCCACAATGATGTTAACTCAGCTTTTTATGACAATGTCAAGGCCAAAGCCAATCCTTCAGAGCCCTATGAGTGATTAGTGATTCTGCCTTGACCTAAGAACCAACAGCCTGCCCTAAATGTTAAACAGATGTTTCAAAATGTGTACACATAAGTTTGGCCTGATTTACAAAAATTCATCACCATTCTTGGGAAAAAATAAACTTCAAAGCTGCTTAAGAAATAATTATTGCTGTACTATCTGAAAACTCTAATTGAAATTTCAAGAAGCCCAAAGGCTTCTGAGCAGCCCACATAAATTTAAGAGAAATTTGTGATATAAATATCATAAATATGATTATCAATATAATATAAAAGAAATATTAAATTCACTGGCAAACTATCAAACTCCAAGAACATATGCCTAAGATGTCTTCATCAAGGTCTTATAAAAACTCTGAGCTGCTCTTGAATATTAATGTTCTTTCCTACACACCTTTACTAGAAATGGCAGTTCATTTCCAGTCTCAGCATGCAGAGATTCTCTCCTTTGGAAATGTTTTTCCAGTGTGATTCATAGTCTAGGTTTGTCATCCCTTGCTATCTTTTTTAGCATCTGGGGTTATAAGAGTGAATATATTTTCTAAACTGAAAAGCAATGGACAAATGGAAGGACGCTTTATGACCACTTCCTGAGACAGACATAAAAAACCTCTTCTTTCTGCGTCCCTCATCACAGCAAGAATTTTAAGGAAAACTTAATTAACACATCACTTTAACAAAGATTTATATCTTCCCTTGCTGCTGCCAAAGAAAGAAGATGCCTTCAACAACTAGTATTAGGCTTATAAAACTAAAGCATTTGTATAGCATGTTGATTTAATGTTTAATCTGGTTCAAAACTGGCCTATCACTCTTCTCAGTAAATAAGATAAGCCTCAAGGCTCCTGCATATTTTTTTTTCATTCTCAGTCTTAGCCTATCTTTTTCCCCATGGTTTTTCAGAATCATTTCCATTCTATGAAAATCTCCAGAACCATGCTTGGCTTCTACCTTAACCAATGACCTGATCTCCTTCAGTTCCTTCCATGGAAATTTCTCTCCAAATCCCACCCACTTTTCTGTGAGTATTTTTCTGAGGGAACCCTCTAATGAAGGTAAAAATCACTTCTTTTCCAAGGTGGATTCTTCCACCTGGGATCCCATTCTTTCCCATACACCGGTCTTCTCATTGCCCTTCATTTCACGTGTGCCCTCCCCATGGAACAGAAGTCTCCCTTGTCTCTCAGGAAGAAATAAATATAAACCAGAAGCAAACAAACAAAATATTCATTTCCACTGCATTCCTCCTTTACATTACCCTTCCATGTTATGTCTTCTTTGACACTAGGCCCTTAAAAGAGTTGTCTATACCTATTTCCTGAAATCTTAGTTATGTGCTCTCAACCCTGTAATCTGGTCTCTATTTACAACTTCTCATGAATCTTTTAAAACTCGTCTTTAAAAAAAAAAAAAAAAACTCTTCTTTCAAAGGACTGGCTACCACAAGCCCTACTAGTCATACTTTCTAGAATTCTCAGAGCCATCTTTTTTATATATTAGGGTATAGTTGTTTTATAATGTTGTGTTAGTGTCTAGTCTACCATGCAATGAATCAGCATATGAATACATATATCCCTCCCTCTTGGAAGTCCCTCCCATCATCCCATACTACCTATCAAGGAACAAAACTGAGTCATTTGTAGAGCTGTGGATGGATGTAGAGTCTGTCATACAGAGTGGAGCGGGTCAGAAAGAGAAAAATATTGACTCGATGGACGTCAGTCTGGGTGAATGCCGGGAGCAGGAGCTCCACCCATGACAAAGGTCATGAGGAAGGAGGCTCGGCATACGCAAAGGCGGGATCGAGCCTCAGGAGTCCCCCTGGAAATTCTCGAGCATCTACCCCCAAAACCAGAGTCTGCCTACTTTCTGCTTTGTGCTCTCACCTATACCTCTGACTTTATGGGGGGCTGTCCCCCACTACCTCTCTCTGAAAAAAGAATTAACTTACAGCTTCAGTTAATAATTCCTGGGTGTGACAGCGTTTCAACCTACAAACTCCTTTGGAAGTCCTCTAGCCTGCCTGAATAGGTTTTTCCGGCCACATGTGATTGTGAGAGGCATGAGATGTTCTAAACTGTCTAAATACAGATTCTGTTGAGCAGTTAAAAGATTGATTAGAAATTGTATTGGTGACGGGTTTTTCACTTTTTGGGCCAATGTTTGCTGCTAAGTCTCCATATCCCTTACCTGCTGTGTCCCTGGCAGTGTATTGATTAATATAATTGGTGTAAGTAGTAGCTTTAATGTTTGTAACCTGGGACCCTTGAGTTAATTCTTTTTCTTATTATAGCCCACCACACCTTTGCTCTGTAGGAATGCAACTTTATCTATTGCTTTTGGAGGGTGGCGCTTGACTAATCACCTTTAGAGAAAAATAAGTTTTCTGAAGAAAGGGTCTTAAAATGTTA
>NW_011494607.1:6313050-6319897 GCF_000754665.1 Bison bison bison
TGTCTCCTCTCCTTCGGGAGAACAGGAGGACGCCTGCGGCCTTCGTAGGTGACGTAAATTCCCTGCTTTGGAATTTTATTCAGCCTCTTTTCTTCACTGAATTTCTTCGCTGAGCTATCCTTATTTCACCACTCTTTATATCCTTAATTAACGTTTTATTAAGCAGTTGTTTCCTGATCCTCGCCGACGCCATCCCCGCTTCGAATTCCCTGGATCCACCGGGGCTGGACCCCGGCAGGTGAACTCCGGGAGTTGGTGATGGACAGGGAGGCCTGGTGTGCTGCAATTCATGGGGTCACAAAGAGTCGGACACGACTGAGTGACTGAACTGAACTGAACACATGTACACAGAATCTAGAAAGGTGATACAGATGAACCTATTTGCAGGGCAGGAAAAAAGACACAGATGTAGAGAATGGATGTGCAGATTAGGGGACCAGATTTAGGAACAGGGTGGTGGGGGGTGGGAAGAGGAGTGGAATGAATTGGGAGGGACTGACGTGGCTATACGACCATGTGTAAAATGAATACCTAGTGGGAACCTTCTGTATAGCACAAGGAGCTCAGCTGAGTGCTCTGTGATGATCTCAGAGCCATCTTTATTTCTTCCCTCTTCTTCTCACAGACTCTAATGAATCAGTATATTTTGTCAATTCTTTATCCATGCTGCCTCTTATATCCACAGTTTCATGTTTATCCTTATAGGAATAGCTGAGGCCTAATTTTAGTCCTTCACTCTGTCTAACAGGTCCCCCTAAGCCTACCTCCAACCCCATCATCTTCTTAAGAGGAAGTGCAATTGGTCCCGTAATCAGACCCAAACTCTCCTTCAGCCTCGCCACCTCCTAATCCCTCCTACTCTACATTGGTACCCTCACTTCTTCCTAGCCTTCCTGCCTTATGCTTTTGCTTACACTCTACCCCTAGACTGGAAACTCCTTTCAAATCTGACTGGAAATACACATAGATTTTCTGGTTACCTCCTCCATGAAGCCCTGGTTAAAATGCTTAAAAACTAATACGACCAAAAAAAAAAAAAAAAAGGAACACTAAGATATAAGTAACAGCATAATGCTAGTTTATATGTGTATTTGTATATGAGTTATAAATATACTGGATAGAAATTGGCCATGACATTAACAGTTTTCAAGTATGATGATCTGGAGATATGCTACAGAACTTTGGGCAGCTTGTTTTCTTTTGTATATTCTAAATTGTTCAAAATACCTAATGTTTATTGCTTGTTTCTTATATACTAAGCTCTTTCCATGCATTAATTTATGGTAAATATTGGGTTGGCCAAAAAGATCATTTGTGTTTTCAAACTTCTGGCCAATCCAATATTACTATAATCCTCCTATTACTGACTCAGCCTCTTGTGGGGACACTGCTCCTTTCTCCTGGCTCCTGGTGTGCACAAGGGTTTGTTTGTGCCCTCCTAGAGTCTGTTTCCCAAGTTCTGTGGAAGTTCTGTAATCAAATCCCACTGGCTTCCAAAGTCAAATTCTGTGCGGGTTCTCGTCTGCTTGGCAGCTCTATGGTGGGGCTAATGGCAACCTCCTCCAAGAGGGCATATGCCACATGCTGCATGACCCAGGTCTGCTACAGTCAGACCCACTGTCCCTCTGGCTGACCTGTTCCTCCGCAGGAGACACTCAGACACTCAAAGGCAGGTCTGGCTCAGTCTCTGTGGGGCCTCTGGGTCCTGGTGCACCAAAGGTTTTGCTTGAGGACTCTGATGGTGGTCAATACCAAAATCAGATTGGTTATATTCTTTGCAGACAAAGATGGAGAAGCTCTACACAGTCAGCAAAAACAAGACCAGGAGCTTTGGCTCAGATCATGAACACCTTATTGCAAAATTCAGACTTAAACTGAAGAAAGTAGGGAAAACCACTAGACCATACAGGTATGACCTAAATCAAATGCCTTATGAGTCTACAGTGGAAGTGAGAAATAGATTTAAGGGATTAGATGTGTTAGAGAGAGTGCCTAAAGAACTATGGACAAAGGTTCGTGACACTGTATAGGAGACAATGATCAAAACCATTCCCAAGAAAAAGAAATGCAAAAGGCAAAATGGCTGTTTGAGGAGGCCTTACAAATAGCTAAGACCAAAAGCTATAGGCAAAGGAGAAAAGGAAAGATATACCCATTTGAATGCAGAGTTCCAAAGAATAGCAAGGAGAGATAAGAAAGCCTTCCTAAGTGATCAATGCAAAAAAAAAAAAATAGAGGAAAACAATAGAATGGGAAAGACTAGAAATCTTATTTAGAAAACTAGAGATACCAAGGGAACATTTCAGGCAAAGATTGGCACAATTAAGGACAGAAACAGTATGGACTTAACAGAAGCAGAAGATATTAAGAAGAGGTGGCAAGAATACATGGAAGAACTATACAAGGCCAGATAACCAGATATGGGTTATGACCCAGATAACCACAGTGGTGTGATCATCAACCTAGAGCCAGACATCCTGGAGTCAGAAGTCAAGTGGGCCTTAGGAAGTGTCACTATGAACAAAGCTAGTGCAGTTGATGGAATTCCAGATGAGCTATTTCAAATCCTGAAAGATGATGCTGTGAAAGTGCTGCACTCATTATGCCAGCAAATTTGGAAAACTCAGCAGTGGCCACAGGACTAGAAAAGGTCAGTTTTCATTTCAACCCCAAAGAAAGGCAGTGCCAAAGAATGTTCAAAGTATGGCACAATTGCACTCATCTCACACGCTAGCAAAGTAATGTTCAAAATTCTCCAAATGAGATTTCAGCAGTACATGAACCGAGGACTTCCAGATGTACAAGCTGGATTTAGAAAAGGCAGAGAACCAGAGATCAAATTGGCAATATCTGCTGGATCATAGAAAAAGCAACAGAGTTCCAGACAAACATCTACTTCTGCTTTATTGACTATGCTAAAGCTTTTTACTGTGTAGATCACAACAAACTCTGGAAAATTGTTCAACAGATGGGAATACCAGACCACCTTACCTGCCTCCTGAGAAATCTGTATGCAGGTCAAGAAGCAATAGTTAGAACCAGACATGGGACAACAGACTGTCGAAACTGGGAAAGGAATATGTCAAGGCTGTATATTGTCACTCTGTTTATTTAACTTACATGCAGAGTACATCATACAAAATGCCAGGCTGGATGAAGCACAAGCTGGAATCAAGATTGCAGGGAGAAATATCAATAACCTCAGATATGCAGATGACAACACCCTTATGGCAGAAAGCCAAGAATTACAGAGCCTCCTGAAGAAAGTGAAAGAGGAGAGTTACAAAGCTGGCTTAAAACTCAACACTCAAAAAATGAAGATCATGGCATCCGGTCCCATCACTTCATGGCAAATAGATGGGGAAACAATGACACTTTACTTTGGGGGGCTCCAAAATCACTGCAGATGGTGACTGCAGCCATGAAATTAAAAGACACCTGCTCCTTGGAAGAAAAGCTATGACCAACCTAGACAGCATATTAAAAAGCAGAGACATTACTTTGCCAACAAAGGTCCTTCTAGTCAAAACTATGGTTTTTCCAGTAGTCATGTATAGATGTGAGAGTTGGACCATAAAGAAAGCTGAGTGCCGAAGAATTGATGCTTTTGAACTGCGGTGTTGGTGAAGACTCTTGCAAGTCCCGTGGACTGCAAGCAGATCAAACCAGTCCATCCTAAAGGAAATCAGTCCTGAATATTCATTGGAAGGACTGATGCCAAAGGTGAAACTCCAATACTTTGGCCACCTCGTGCAAAGAACTGACTCACTTGAAAAGACCCTGAAGCTGGGAAAGATTGAAGGCAGGGGGAGGAGGGGACGACAGAGGATGAGATGGTTGAATGGCATTACCAACTCAATGGACATGAGTTTGAGCATCTCCAGGAGTTGGTGATGGACAGGGAAGCCTGGTGTGCTGCAACCCATAGGGTCGCAAAGAGTCGGACATGACTGAGTGACTGAACTGAACTCCTATTAATGACATCACTGGGATTGAAGCCACTTACCAAGTCATAGGGCCAACAAGTGTGGTCTGGCTTGAGCCTGCCCTGGTAATAAGTATTTATATAGTTAGAAAAATATGTTTTGAATGAATTTTTTTCCTTCTGTCTCTACCTTCTGCCCCGCTCCACCCTGCAACACCACCAAATTTCAACTCATCTATTTCCTTTAGAAACATTTTCTCAGCCAGGTGTTAAGGAGAAAAGCAATCTGATTAAGAAATTTTGTGCAGACTTGTAAATTAACAATTGCCATCCTGAAGTAATTGCATCTTAAAAAGGATTGTTGTTAATATAAGTGAATCCCTAATTAATGGAATTGCCACTGCTATGACTGAGAGAGCCTACTAGTGACATTGTCTAAAGAGCCAGAGGAGTATCTTAGGAAAAAGGATTTTCTCCATATTCCTTAAAGCACAAAGTCTGTCTTATGCACAAAGTCGCCGGGCTTTGGTTCAGAGCACCAATAATCCCCACCTTGAGGCCTGAATATATCCTATTCAATTATACTATTTTGGTGCTTCAGAGGCCATTAAAATCCAGGCTGAGAACCAAAGGTCTCAGGTGTGCCCAAGGCTGATCTAGTTGAAATGTTCAACTTAGCCTGGCAAGAGCACCACAGTGCAACAAATCCATAACTGAAGCAATAGGTGTGCTTATATTATGGCATTTATTTTAGTTGTGTGTAACTTTCACCAAAAAAAACTTTCCAGGATATGTGTCTAGTCTAACCTCTTTTCCATCTCTCATATTTCAGAAGGTGAGCTTTATGGCTGAGATTTTTACTTGTACTATGTTGCATACTGATGATTTTATTTTTTGTTGTTGTTGTTGGAGTTTAGTTGCTTTACAATGCTCTGTTAGTTTCTGCTGTACAACAAAGTGAATCAGTTATATATATACATATATCCCCTCCCCCTTTCTTGGACCTCCCTCCCTGCCACCCACCCCCAGCCCACTCCATCCCACCCGTCTAGGTCATCACAGAGCACAAGCTGACCTTCCTGTGCTATACAGTAGCTTCTCACTAGCTATCTATTTTACACACTCTTAGAAGTGAAAAAGGAGAAATTACAACTGACACCACAGAAATACAAAGGATCATAAGAGACTATTATCAACAACTATAAGCAAATAAAATGGACAACTTGGAAGAAATGGACAAATTCTTGGAAAGGAACAACTTTCCAAGACTGAGCCAGGAAGAATTAGAAAATATAAACAGATCAACTACAAGTAGTGAAATTGAAACTGTAATTTAAAATCTTCCAACAAACAAAAGTCCAGGACTAGGTGGCTTCACAGTCAAATTCTATCAAACATTTAGAGAAGCTCTAGTACCTATCCTCTTCAATTTTCTTGAAGAGATCTCTAGTCTTTCCCATTCTATTGTTTTCCTCTATTTCTTTGCATTGATCGCTGAGGAAGACTTTCTTATCTCTCCTTGCTATTCTTTGGAACTCTGCATTCAGATGGGTATATCTTTCCTTTTCTCCTTTGCCTTTCACTTCTTTTCTTTTCTCAGCTATTCGTAAGGCCTACTCAGACAACCCTTTTGCCTTTTTTGCATTTCTTTTTCTTAGGAATGGTTTTGATCATTGTCTCCTGTGCAATGTTATGAACCTCTGTCATAGTTTTTTAGGCACCCTGTCTATAAGATCTAATCCCTTTAATCTGTTTGTCACTTCCACTATATAGGGGATTCCCTGGTGGCTCAGATGGTAAAGCATCTGCCTGCAATGCTGGAGACCCGGGTTTGATCCCTGGGTCAGAAAGATCCCCTGGAGAAGGAAATGGCAACTCACTCCAGTACCCTTGTCTGGAAAATCCCATAGATGGAGAAGCCTGGTAGGCTACAGTCCATGGGGTTGCAAAGAGTTGGACACAACTGAGCGACTTCACTTTGTTTCCTTCCACTGTATAATCATAAGGCATTTGATTAGATCATACCTGAATGGCATAGTGGTTTTCCATACATATTTAAGTCTGAATTTTGCAAAAAGGAGTTCATGATTTGAGCCACAGTCAGCTTCCCGTCTTGTTTTTGCTGACTATATACAGCGTCTCCACCTTTGTCTGCAAAGAATATAATCAATCTTATTTAGGTATTGACCATCTGGTGATGTCCATGTGTATTGTGTTGTTGGAAGAGGGTGTTTGCTATGACCATGCTTTGTCTTGGCAAAATTCTGTTAGCCTTTGCCTTACTTCATTTTGTACTCCAAGGCCAAATTTGCCTGTTACTCCAGGTGTTTCTGGACTTCCTATTTTTGCATTCCTGTCCCCTATGATGAAAAGGGGTGTCTTTTAGGGGTGTTAGTTCTAGAAGATCTTATAGGTCTTCATAGAACCATTCAACTTCAATTTCTTCAGAATTGCTGGTTGGGGCATAGACTTGGATTACTGTGATACTGAGTGGTTTGCCTTGGAAACGAACTGAGATCATTCTGTCATTTTTGAGATTGCACCCAATTACTGCATTTCTGACTCTTTTGTTGACTAATAATCCTTATCAAATTATTCCAAAAAACTGCAAGGGGGAGGGAGAATCACTCCAAAATTCATTCAAGAGGCTACCATCACCCTGATACCAAGATCAAACAAAGATATTACAAAAAAATTAAATTACAGACCAATGTTACTAATGAACATAGGCACAAAAACCCTCAACAAAATATTTGGAATCATAATCTGGCAACACATTAAAAGGAACAAAGAGATTTTGAATCAAGGATTCTGTTTGATATTTGCTACCTTAAAAGAATCCTTGAGATTCCTATGACATATTCTCTCTGCATTGGTAGGAATCTGAAAGTCTGTCAAATATTGATCATGGTCAAGTTCCTA
>NW_011494607.1:6319997-6324397 GCF_000754665.1 Bison bison bison
TCAAGTTCCTAAGGGAAATCCAATGAACTGAGTGCACTGGTGTCAATCACAGGACAAGCTGTTTGCTCCTTGAGGAAATGACTGGGGCTGACACAATGCTGTAAGGTAATTTCTAGAAGAAAAGTGTTTAATGAGATGAAGGATTGAAAATGATGCAAAGGAGTCTCATTCAGTAGAAGGATAACCAGTAAGAACTTTTTGGATGGGTGGGTGGATAGATGGATCATCAATGGGTAGATTTTTAAAAGGATCTTTGAAGGAAACAACAATCATAGAATATAATCTGGGGGTAGGGGAAATGAAATTGTAGAAAAATGAAATAAGTAGCATTTCTTATTCCCTCTGAAAGTTTTGGAGATGGTTTCATTGTTTTAGTGTATTCACAGAGTTAAGCAAAAAGGCAAGTGCTTTACTATGGCAGTCAGTCTTCTTCAAGGCAGGACTAACCTCAGTGGGAAGAGAGAATGACTAGAGGAGGCAAAGCCAAGAGAGGATCTCAGTCATTCCAAGTTTCCATATATCCAGTGGAGTCCAGAAGGTGCCAGAAAACCTTTAACGGAGAAGTAAATGTAACCCACAGTCTTAAATACCTGCCAGAGAAAGGAGCACCACACCAGGGGGGGCGGGGGGCAGATGAGTGAAGACGTTGATTGCACTGAGGTTGCCCAGAAATTTTGAATATCCAGTACAGGTTCTGTCCTGGCTTCCTGCTTGAAATTTATATTATTCAATGGTTTCTGTTATTTAAAACATTGAAAGACATTTGCAGTGAGAGTAGCTGTGGCAGAGACGTGAACTATGCATCAAGTATCCTTGGCTCCCCCACATCTCCCACCCTCCTGCTGTTAGAAGGGGCCACAGCACTAGGTCTAGACCATAGGCTGCAAGCAGAAGTGCCTTTCATCACTGCCAGGAAGAAGCACTGAAGAGTCATCCTGTGATCCTCTGATGCTCCTCCCCTGATGCGTGGACCGAGAGGTCTACAGGTTGCAGATGCTACAGATACCAGACAGCAGATTCTCCATCAGCCTCACCTCTGGGGAGATCCCCTGAAGAAGACAATGGCAACCCACTTCTATCCGCGCCAGTATTCTTGCCTGGAGAATTCTATGGGCAGAGGAGCCTAGCGGGCTACAATCCATGGGGTCATGAAGATTTGGACACAGCTGAGTGACTGACACTGAACAATCTGGGCTCAAATTTCAATTCTTTTCCATACAAGCTGGGTGGCCTTAGGCATAGGGCTTAACATTTCTGGGCTTCAGCTACCTCAACTGGAAAATAAATATAATAATAGTACCTACCTCAGTGATTTGTTTAGAGAGAGTAAGGACTCATTAAATGCTATCTATGATTAATAATCTTTACAGTAATAAAAAGGCCACATAATACATTCCTTTTATTTCTCTCTCCATCTTTTTTTTTTTTGAAAGAAATGAAGGTAAAGCTGAATATTTAATATATAACTCATAAGTATTATAATTTACACTATCACTTGTGTGTCTTTTGCCTTGTTATGGCTTACATCTCTATACTCAGAATCAACCCTCTGCTTAAAAAAAAAAAATCTATCAAAACCACACTTTAAAAATAGAATTATTTTAACTGGCCTTGGTTTTTCTTTTTTAAAAGGAGTATATCTTTCCAGAAGAAAGTAAGAATGAGTGATAGTGATTGACTATGACATTTAATGACTATTTCCAGAAGATTGCAATATATAAAAGATTTCACTAAGAAGGAAGGAGGCAGTTTCAAATAAAGCTTTGACTCTGAAATGAAACTCCTAAACATTCATAAAATTTGGTTTTCTAACTTAATATCACAACTCGTACATAACATTCATCAAACATTTTAGTGTGAATAAAGCAATCTGAAGTGAAAAAAATAAGGGTGATACCCAAGGTTATATATTACCTAGATGATACCCTAAACATTATTTCAATTCTTATTGTCATGGTCGTCCCAATGCCTATGTAACTTTGTTTTCACACACAAAGAGTTTGAAAATTTTGCTTCCATAATTGTAGAAAGTTGAGAAATCAAATCAAGACTATGTTTCCTGAGGAAACTCTGAATGTAAAATGTGACTGACGAACCCTGAAGCACCCATTTAAGGTGAGTATAACATAGAAGACTCAGCTGTACCCTCCATCCACAGTGTCTCTCTATTTCTTGCCATCTGGTGAGCCCCCTTACACCAGCTGAAGCCTTTTGCTTCTTCCTACTGCCTATACCCAGAAGGAGGTGGTCACTCCTTTCACCATGTCCCCTCTATAAGTGTGATATCACTTTTCTCTCCATATTTGTCTGCATCTCTCTCTCCCAATCATGAAAACAGGGTTTGTGTCTTATACACTCAGGAGTCCCCCAAACCTAGGAAGTCTCTCAAATGATAAATGAACATTATAGAAATTGTTGTCCAAATAGTCAAATATCTAGATAAGCACTTAGGCTGTATAAGCAATGGTATGGATTCATTTTGTTTAAGCACATATTTTAATAAAACACTCAGGACCTTCTGTTCTAATGAATTATGTGTGCTGCTCCTCCACTAAATTGTGAGGTGCTAGAGGACAGGAATTTTGTGTCATTTACCCTTGGGAGTCCTTGCATCATCTACAAAAGGCTTTAAAGGCAGTGAGTGCTACTTGCTGAAATTAATTTAAATCCTTACAACAGGCATAAGTGCTGGGTGACTCATTCAGCAACAGTGAAGTTAGGTCCTCATTGTGTCATATGATTCTAACATTTATTACTGATACAGCCAGTATGTTTTCATTAATTGGCCCAGTCCTTCATTACACTATGACTCGAAAGCTAAGTACAAGAGGTGTTCAATTAAGCCCAGTTCAGTTCAGTTCAGTTGCTCAGTCATCTCCAACTCTTTGCCACCCCATGAATCGCAGCACACCAGGCCTCCCTGTCTATCACCAACTTCCGGAGTCCACCCAAACCCATGTTCATCGAGTGGGTGATGCCATCTAACCATCTCATCCTCTATCACCCCCTTCTCCTCCCGCCCTCAATCTTTCCCAGCATCAGGGTCTTTTCAAATAAGTCAGCTCTTCACATAAGGTGGCCAAAGTATTGGAGTTTCAGCTTCAACATCAGTCCTTCCAATGAACACCCAGGACTGATCTCCTTTAGAATGGACTGGGTGAATCTCCTCACAGTCCAAGGGACTCTCAAGAGTCTTCTCCAGCACCACAGTACAAAAGCATCAATTCTTCAGCACTCAGCTTTCTTTATAGTCCAACTCTCACATCCTACATGATCACTGGAAAAACCATAGCCTTGACTAGACGGACATTTGTTGGCAAAGTAATGTCTCTGCTTTTTAATATGCTGTCTAGGTTGGTCATAACTTTCATTCCAATGAATAAGCATCTTTTAATTTCATGGCTGCAATCACCATCTGCAGTGACTTTGGAGCCCAGAAAAATAAAGTCAGCCATTGTTTCCACTGTGTCCCCACCTATTTGCCATGAAGTTGAAAGGTTGTTGCTGAATGAAAGATGCCAGGATTCTTGGCCTCCAGAGGAGAAGAATTCAATCCATGGCCAGAGACGAGGCTTGATCGCTCAGAGCTTTTGTGTAATAAAGTTTTGTTAAAGTATAAAGGAGATAGAGAAAGCTTCTGACATAGGCATCAGAAGGGAGCAGAAAGAGTACCCCCTGCTAGTCTTCAGCTGGATGTTATATAGTCACTAGCAGTCTGTTAATGAAAGAAAGGAATGTCTTAAAGTTAAGAGTGGCACCAGGCCCTCACCCATAAGATGAATTTTGGGATAATCTTGACACCAGACAATTCATCCCAGGCCATAAAATGATTAACTTGAATCTTGTAGAAGGGCATATTACCATACAAATAGTTTCGTTGACATAGATTAGGGGAACAATATCTGAGTATAATATACTGGTTTTTCAAGTAGGTTCTGAGCAATTATGTGGAACAGAGTTTGGGGTAAATGCATAGTACATTAACATAGCTTAAGACAAACATTTCCATAAGAAAAATGTATTGGTTAACTCAAGGTTTGAGAATAGTTAACTTCAGGTGAAACCAGGTGTCATTATGGCAACACAGCATATTAAGACAGGTCTCCTTTTAAATTTGTATAGAGAAGAAAATAATATCGCTAGTTTGTTTCCTCTTGCAGATTAAGAGAGATAAAAATGTCTGACACTTGCAGGCTATTTCCTCCGTTTGGAGACCCCTGGCCTTCCTGCCTGTTACCCTCTCAAAGTGATGGGACCTGATGCCACGATCTTAGTTTTCTGAATGTTGAGCTTTAAGACAACTTTTTCACTCTCCTCTTTCACTTTCATGAAGAGGCTCTTTAGTTCTTCTTCACTTTCTGCCATAAGGGTGGTGTCATCTGCATATCTGAGGTTATTGA
>NW_011494607.1:6324497-6347129 GCF_000754665.1 Bison bison bison
GTAAATAAACAGGGTGACAATATACAGCCTTGACGTACTCCTTTTCCTATTTGGAACCAGTCTGTTGTTCCATGTCCAGTTCTAACTGTTGCTTCCTGACCTGCATACGGGTTTCTCAAGAGGCAGATCAGGTGGTCTGGTATGCACATCTCTTTCAGAATTTTCCACAGTTGATTGTGATCCACATAGTCAAAGGCTTTGGCATAGTCAATAAAGCAGAAATAGATGTTTTTCTGGAACTCTCTGGCTTTTTCAATGATCCAGCAGATGCTGGAAATTTGATCTCTGGTTCCTCTGCCTTTTCTAAAACCAGCTTGAATATCTGAAAGTTCACGGTTCACGTATTGCTGAAGCCTGGCTGGGAGTATTTTAAGCATTACTTTACTAGCATGTGAGATGAGTGCAATTGTGAGGTAGTTTGAGCATTCTTTGGCATTGCCTATCTTTGGGATTGGAATGAAAACTGACCTTTTCCAGTCCTGTGGCCACTGCTGAGTTTTCCAAATTTGCTGGCATATTGAGTGCAGCACTTTCACAGTATCACCTTTCAGGATTTGAAATAGCTCAACTGGAATTCCATCACCTCCACTAGCTTTGTTCACAGTGATGCTTTCTAAGGCCCACTGGACTTCACATTCCAGGATGTCTGGCTCTAGGTCAGTGATCACACCTTCATGATTATCTTGGTCATGAAGATCTTTTTTGTATAGTTCTTCTGTGTATTCTTGCCACCTTTTCTTAATCTCTTCTACTCTGTTAGGTCCATATCATTCCTGTCCTTTATTGTGCCCATCTTTGCATGAAATGTTCCCTTGGTATCTCTAATTTTCTTTAAGAGATCTCTAGTCTTTCCCATTCTGTTGTTTTCCTCTATTTCTTTGAATTGATCACTGAGGAAGGCTTTCTTATCTCTCCTTGCTATTCTTTGGAACCCTGTATTCAAATGGGTATATCTTTCCTTTTCTCCTTTGCTTTCCACTTCCCTTCTTTTCACAGCTATTTGGAAGGCCTCCTCAGACAGCCATTTTGCTTTTTCGCATTTCTTTTTCTTGGGGACGGTCTTTTTTTTTTTTTTTTTTTTTTTTTTTTTTTTTTTTTTTTAACTATTATTTTTACTTTTCCTTTTTTTAAATTTATTTTAATTGGAGGCTAATTACTTTCAATATTGTATTGGTTTTGCCATACATCAACATGAATCTGCCACAGGTGTACACGTGTTCCCAATCCTGAACCCCCCCTCCCATCTCCCTCCCCATACCATCCCTCTGGGTCACCCCAGTGCACCAGCCCCAAGCATCCTGTATCCTGCATCTAACCTGGACTGGCGATTCCTTTCTTATATGATATTATGCATGTTTCAATGCCATTCTCCCAAATCATCCCACCCTCTCCCTCTCCCATGGAGTCTAAAAGACTGTTCTATACATCTGTGTCTCTTTTGATGTCTCACCTACAGGGTTATCATTACCATTTTTCTAAATTTCATATATATGTGTTAATATACTGTATTGGTGTTTTTCTTTCTGGCTTACTTCACTCTGTATAATTGGCTCCAGTTTCATCCACCTCATTAGAACTGATTCAAATGTATTCTTTTTGATGGCTGAGTAATACTCCATTGTGTATATGTACCACCGCTTTCTTATCCATTCATCTGCTGATGGACATCTGGTTGCTTCCATGTCCTGGCTATTATAAACAGTGCTGTGATGAACATTGGGGTACACGTGTCTATTTCACTTCTGGTTTCCTCAGTGTTTATGCCCAGCAGTGGGATTGCTGGATCATAAGGCAGTTCTATTTCCAGTTTTTTTAAGGAATCTCCACACTGTTCTCCATAATGGCTGTACTAGATTGCATTCCCACCAACAATGTAAGAGGGTTCCCTTTTCTCCACACCCTCTCTGGCATTTATTGCTTGCAGACTTTTGGATCGCAGCCATTCTGACTGGCGTGAAATGGTACCTCATAGTGGTTTTGATTTGCATTTCTCTGATAATGAGTGATGTTGAGCATCTTTTCATGTGTTTGTCAGCCATCTGTATGTCTTCTTTGGAGAAATGTCTATTTAGTTTATTGGCCCATTTTTTTATTGGGTCGTTTAATTTTCTGAATTGAGCTGCAGGAGTTGCTTGTATATTTTTGAGATTAGTTGTTTGTCTGTTGCTTCATTTGCTATTATTTTGTCCCATTCTGAAGGCTGTCTTTTCACCTTGCTTATAGTTTCCCTTGTTGCGCAGAAGCCTTTAATTTTAATTAGGTCCCATTTATTTTTGCTTTTATTTCCAATATTCTGGGTGGTGGGTCATAGAGGATCCTGCTGTGATGTATGTCAGAGAGTGTTTTGCCTATGTTCTCCTCTAGGAGTTTTATAATTTCTGGTCTTACATTTAGATCTTTAATCCATTTTGAGTTTATTTTTGTGTATGGTGTTAGAAAGTGTTCTAGTTTCATTCTTTTACAAGTGGTTGACCAGTTTTCCCAGACCACTTGTTAAAGAGATTGTCTTTTCTCCATTGTATATCCTTGCCTCCTTTGTCAAAGATAAGGTGTCCATATGTGTGTGGATTTATCTCTGGGCTTTCTATTTGGTTCCATTGATCTATATTTCTGTCTTTGTGCCAGTACCATACTGTCTTGATGACTGTGGCTTTGTAGTAGAGCCTGAAGTCAGGCAGGTTGATTCCTCCAGTTCTATTCTTCTTTCTCAAGATTGCTTTGGCTATTCGAGGTTTTTTGTATTTCCATACAAATTGTGACATTATTTGTTCTAGCTCTGTGAAGAATACCGTGGGTAGCTTAATAGGGATTGCATTGAATCTATAGATTGCTTTGGGTAGTATACTCATTTTCACTATATTGATTCTTCTGATCCATGAACATGGTATATTTCTCCATCTATTAGTGTCCTCTTTGATTTCATTCATCAGTGTTTTATAATTTTATATATATAGGTCTTTAGTTTCTTTAGGTAGATATATTCCTAAGTATTTTATTATTTTCATTGCAATGGTGAATGGAATTGTTTCCTTAATTTCTCTGTTTTCTCATTATTAGTGTATAGGAATGCAAGGGATTTCTGTGTGTTGATTTTATATCCTGCAACTTTACTATATTCATTGATTAGCTCTGGTAATTTTCTGGTGGAGTCTTTAGGGTTTTCTATGCAGAGGATCATGTCATCTGCAAACAGTGAGAGTTTTACTTCTTCTTTTCCAATTTGGATTCCTTTTATTTCTTTTTCTGCTCTGATTGCTGTGGCCAAAACTTCCAGAACTATGTTGAATAGTAATGGTGAAAGTGGGCACCCTTGTCTTGTTCCTGACTTTAGGGGAAATGCTTTCAATTTTTCACCATTGAGGATAATGTTTGCTGTGGGTTTGTCATATATAGCTTTTATTACGTTGAGGTATGTTCCTTGAGAAATTTGTATGCAGGTCAGGAAGCAACAGTTAGAACTGGACATGGAACAACAGACTGGTTCCAAGTAGGAAAAGGAGTTCGTCAAGGCTGTATATTGTCACCCTGTTTATTTAACTTATATGCAGAGTACATCATGAGAAATGCTGGACTGGAAGAAACACAAACTGGAATCAAGATTGCCGGGAGAAATATCAATAACCTCAGATATGCAGATGACACCACCCTTATGGCAGAAAGTGAAGAAGACCTAAAGAACCTCTTGATGAAAGTGAAAGAGGAGAGTGAAAAACTTGTCTTAAAGCTCAACATTCAGAAAACAAAGATCATGGCATTCGGTCCCACCACTTTATGGGAAATGGATGGGGAAACAGTGGAAACAGTGTCAGACTTTATTTTTCTGGGCTCCAAAATCACTACAGATGGTGACTGCAGCCATGAAATTAAAAGACGCTTACTCCTTGGAAGGAAAGTTATGACCAACCTAGATAGCATATTCGAAAGCAGAGACATTACTTTGCCAACAAAGGTTCATCTAGTCAAGGCTATGGTTTTTCCTGTGGTCATGTATGGATGTGAGAGTTGGACTGTGAAGAAGGCTGAGCGCCAAAGAATTGATGCTTTTGAACCGTGGTGTTGGAGAAGACTCTTGAGAGTCCCTTGGACTGCAAGGAGATCCAACCAGTCCATTCTGAAGGAGATCAGCCCTGGGGTTTCTTCGGAAGGATGCTAAAGCTGAAACTCCAGTACTTTGGCCACTTCATGCAAAGAGTTGACCCATTGGAAAAGATTCTGATGCTGGGAGGGATTTGGGGCAGGAGGAGAAGGGGATGACAGAGGATGAGATGGCTGGATGGCATCACTGACTCGATGGACATGAGTCTGAGTGAACTCCGGAGTTGGTGATGGACAGGGAGGCCAGGCGTGCTGCAATTCATGGGGTCGCAAAGAGTCGGATATGACTGAGCGACTGATCTGATCTGATCTGATCTGATGTTCCTTCTATTCCTGCTTTCTGGAGAGTTTTATCATAAATGGATGTTGCATTTTGTCAAAGGCTTTCTCTGCCTCTATTGAGATAATGATATGGCATTTATTTTTCAGTTTGTTAATGTGGTGAATTACATTGATTGATTTGCGGATATTGAAGAATCCTTGCATCCCTGGATAAAGCCCACTTTGTCATGATGTATGATCTTTTTAATGTGTTGTTGGATTCTGATTGCTAGAATTTTGTTAAGGATTTTTACATCTATGTTCATCAGTGATATTGGCCTGTAGGTTTCTTTTTTCGTGGCATCTTTGTCAGGTTTTGGTATTAGGGTAATGGTGGCCTCATAGAATGAGTTTGGAAGTTTACCTTCCTCTGCAATTTTCTGGAAGAGTTTGAGTAGGATAGGTGTTAGCTTTTCTCTAAATTTTTGGTAGAATTCAGTTGTGAAGCCATCTGGACCTGGGCTTTTGTTTGCTGGAAGATTTCTGATTACAGTTTCCATTTTTGTGCTTGTGATTGGGTCTGTTAAGATTTTCTATTTCTTCCTGGTTCAGTTTTGGAAAGTTGTACTTTTCTAAGAACTTGTCCATTTCTTCCATGTTGTCCATTTTATTGGCATATAATTGCTGATAGTAGTCTCTTATGATCCTTTGTATTTCCGTGTTGTTTGTTGTGATCTCTCCATTTTCATTTCTAATTTTATTGATTTGATTTTTCTCTCTTTGTTTCTTGATGAGTCTAGCTAATGGTTTGTCAATTTTATTTATCCTTTCAAAGAACAAACTTTTGGGTTTGTTGATTTTTGCTATGGTCTCTTTTGTTTCTTTTGCATTTATTTCTGCCCTAATTTTAATATTTCTTTCCTTCTACTAACCCTGGGGTTCTTCATTTCTTCCTTTTCTAGTTGCTTTAGGTGTAGAGTTAGGTTATTTATTTGACTTTTTTCTTGTTTCTTGAGGTGTGCCTGTATTGCTATGAACTTTCCCCTTAGCACTGCTTTTACAGTGTCCCACAGGTTTTGGGTTGTTGTGTTTTCATTTTCATTTGTTTCTATGCATATTTTGATTTCTTTTTTGATTTCTTCTGTGATTTGTTGGTTATTCAGAAGCTTGTTGTTCAGCCTCCATATATTGGAATTTTTAATAGTTTTTCTCCTGTAATTGACATCTAATCTTACTGCATTGTGGTCAAAAAAGATGCTTGGAATGATTTCAATTTTTTTGAATTCACCAAGGCTAGATTTATGGCCCAGGATGTGATCTATCCTGGAGAAGGTTCTGTGTGCACTTGAGAAAAAGATGAGATTCATTGTTTTGGGGTGAAATGTCCTATAGATATCAATTAGGTCTAACTGGTCTATTGTATCATTTAAAGTTTGTGCTTCTTTGTTAATTTTCTGTTTAGTTGATCTATCCATAGGTGTGAATGGGGTATTAAAGTCTCCCACTATTATTGTGTTATTGCTAATTTCCCTTTTCATACTTGTTAGCATTTGTCTTACATATTGCAGTGCTCCTATGTTGGGTTCATATATATTTATAATTGTTATATCTTCTTCTTGGATTGATCCTTGGATCATTATGTAGTGTTCTTCTTTGTCTCTTTTTACAGCCTTTGTTTTAAAGTCTATTTTATCTGATATGAGTATTGCTACTCCTGCTTTCTTTTGGTCTCTATTTGCATGGAATATCTTTTTCCAGCCCTTCACTTTCAGTCTGTATGTGTCCTTGTTTTGAGGTGGGTCTCTTGTAGACAACATATATAGGGGTCTTGTTTTTGTATCCATTCAGCCAGTCTTTGTCTTTTGGTTGGGGCATTCAACCCATTTACGTTTAAGGTAATTATTGATAAGTATGTTCCCGTTGCCATTTACTTTACTGTTTTGGGTTCGAGTTTATACACCGTTTTTGTGTCTCCTGTCTAGAGAATATCCTTTAGCATTTGTTGGAGAGCTGGTTTGGTGGTGCTGAATTCTCTCAGCTTTTGCTTGTCTGTAAAGCTTTTGATTTCTCCTTCATAATTGAATGAGATCCTTGCTGGGTACGGTAATCTGGGCTGTAGGTTATTTTCTTTCATCACTTTAAGTATGTCTTGCCATTCCCTCCTGGCCTGAAGAGTTTCTATTGAAAGATCAGCTGTTATCCTTATGGGAATCCCCTTGTGTGTTAGTTGTTGTTTTTCCCTTGCTGCTTTTAATATTTGTTCTTTGTGCTTGATCTTTGTTAATTTGATTAATATGTGTCTTGGGGTGTTTCACCTTGGGTTTATCCTGTTTGGGACTCTCTGGGTTTCTTGGACTTGGATGATTATTTCCTTACCCATTTTAGGGAAGTTTTCAACTATTATCTCTTCAAGTATTTTCTCATGGTCTTTCTTTTTGTCTTCTTCTTCTGGGACTCCTATGATTCAAATGTTGGAGCATTTAATATTGTCCTGGAGGTCTCTGAGATTGTCCTCATTTCTTTTAATTCGTTTTTCTTTTTTCCTCTCTGATTCATTTATTTCTACCATTCTATCTTCTACTTCACTAATCCTATCTTCTGCCTCCATTATTCTACTATTATTTGCCTCCAGAGTGTTTTTGATCTCATTTATTGCATTATTCACTATATATTGACTCTTTTTTATTTCTTCTAGGTCCTTGTTAAACCTTTCTTGCATCTTCTCAATCCTTGTCTCCAGGCTATTTATCTGTGATTCCATTTTTATTTCAAGATTGTGGATCATTTTCACTATCATTATTCAGAATTCTTTATCAGGTAGATTCCCTATCTCTTCCTCTTTCGTTTGGTTTGGTGGGCATTTATCCTGTTCCTTTACCTGCTGGGTATTCTTCTGTCTCTTTATCTTGTTTATATTGCTGCATTTGGGGTGGTCTTTCTATATTCTGGCAGTTTGTGGAGTTCTCTTTATTGTGGGGTTTCCTCGCTGTGGGTGGGGTTGTATTGGTGGCTTGTCAAGGTTTCTTGGTTAGGGAAGCTTCTGTCGGTGTTCTGGTGGGTGGAGCTGGATTTCTTCTCTCTGGAGTGCAATGAAGTGTCTAGTAACAAGTTATGAGATGTCAATGGATTTGGAGTAACTTTGGGCAGCCTGTATATTGAAGCTCAGGGCTGTGTTCCTGTGTTGCTGGAGAATTTGCGTGGTGTGTCTTGTTCTGGAACTTGTTGGCCCTTGGGTGGTGCTTGGTTTCAGTGTAGTTATGGAGGCGTTTGATGAGCTCCTATTGATTAATGTTCCGTGGAGTCAGGAGTTCTCTGATGGTCTCAGGATTTGGACTTAAGCCTCCTGCTTCTGGTTTTCAGTCTTATTTTTACAGTAGTCTCAAGACTTCTCCTTCTATACAGCATTATTGATAAAACATCTCTTTTCAAAGACAATGGGCTGCTTTTCTGGGTGCCTGATGTCCTCTGCCAGCATTCAGAACTTGTTTTGTGGAATTTACTCAGTGTTTAAATGTTCTTTTGATGAATTTATTGGGGAGAAAGTAGTCTCCCCATCCTATTCCTCCACCATCTTAGGACCGCCTCCTTGGGGATGGTCTTGATCCCTGTCTCTTGTACAATGTCATGAACCTCCATCCATAGTTGATCATAGTTCCATCCATAGTTCATCAGGCACTCTGTCTATCAGATCTAGTCCCTTAAATCTATTTCTCACTTCCACTGTATAGTCATAAGGGATTTGATTTAGGTCATACCTGAATGGACTAGTGGTTTTCAATTAAGCCCAACACATCATCAAAGTGTCATCAAAACTGCAACAACCTGTCTAGAAAGCCAGTTAACTATAATCCTACAGACTGTGTTGAAACTATGTAAACATCCTGTTTAAATTCCCATTACAAGCACAGTCTCCCTTTTCAAGGAACATTTTTGACAACTAAATGGCAAAGCAGAAAGATCTTGAGTTATACAAACAGAGGAATGTGGTTCACAATGACCGAAAAGATTGTTTTATGTTTTCAGAAGATATGGGCTTATTCAACTCTTATGAGGCCAGGAATCACATGGTATGGTCTTAGCAGGGCAATGAGGAAATACAGAGCAACAGACTACTGTCATTTCAAAACGATCTCGAGTTCTTTACTTGCATTTACTGCATGCTGTTAGGGGTATGTGTAGACCAAAGTAAAACTCCATTAAAACCCCTCCTTTTTATCCACCCCTTCTTCTCCTAATACTTCCTTCACAAACCACAGTAGTCCTTGCTTTAAATGCTTTGGAGAATATTTCTTGTTCATCTGAGAATCAACAACTCTAGCTGGAGAAATCCCATAACTATGCCACAGCTCTCTCCCATCACAAAGTTGAAGTCTAAGCATCTGGGAGCACACCTTCCACCCTGACCATCTTCATCGCCACCACCATCACTAACACTCTGCAGCATCTGAATCTCTGGGAAGTATCATTTGTCTGCTGCTCCCAAGGTTTCTCTTGTGATCATTGGAATAAACATCTCCCCTGTCATCTGCATTGCTTTAAAGCTGAGATAAAGGTGGAGATTCCTTGTCAATAATTTTCATGTCCTCTCTTTTATTTAAGGCTAGATTTAGTACAATAAGTTGGAAGTTCCAAATATGTGGAGAGCAGAGAAAACTGATTTGACATTCAAAGAGGGAAAACAAGATGCTCATCTGCAATCTACAATCAACAGTGACCAGGGTTTATTTGATCAAAATGTTCAAATGAGGAAGTTATTAAAAAATAGCCAGACTCAATATTAAAATTTTGACAGAAAAATAAACATGTATGTGAGCTATGTTCCCTGTATCTCTTGAGCATGGATGTTGAGACCTTGTTCAGATATTCCAGCAGAGGACCAGAGTCATTCAAATATCTTTAACCAAAGAATTCTCTCTCTCTCTCTCTCCCACTGTCTTTTTGCCTCTCTCTCTTTTTCATAATAAGGATTTACAAAACATTTGCCATTTTCTAGGCACTATTCTTGGCACATTATGTATATTAAATAATCTAATTTTCACAACAACACTATGAGAAACTACTAGTAACATCCCCATTTTTCCATGACAAAATTGAGGCATCAACAAATAGAGCAACTGATCCAAGTGGAACAGCCAGGACTCAAGCCTAGGCAATCTAGTTCCAGAATTCAAGCTTTTAGGCATTACAATATCCTGCCTCCTAATTAATGGTACAGCCTTGGGAAGGATGCACATGGACCAGGAACATAAATATTTAAGGGGCAGGAAGATGAGGAAAAGGCCAGACTTGCCACAGAAGCCAAAGGAAGCACAATTTCAAGGAGGAAATTCCAAACTATGTCAATGTTCAGAAAAGTCAAGTCAGTGAAGGCCTGGAAAAGTGTGCATTGGATTTGGTGATCAAGGACACACTGATGACCTAAACCAGGCCAATTCTCGAGGGCAGAGGAGCATTAGCCAGTGTCCAATGTGCTGCAGTGTAGGGAGGTTTTAGCCACATGGGAAAGGAATAAAGGAGAAATGATGTGTCTTCTTGACATAGAAAGTTACCGTGGCCAAGACACAACCTCCCTCCTCTTCCTTTTTCTTCTCTTCTCCATTCTTAAACCATTTCTAAGGAAGAAAGGGGGCTTCCTGGGTGGCTCAGTGCTAAAGAATCCTCCTCCAGTGCAGGAGATGCAGGTTCAATCCCTGGGTAGGGAAGATCTCCCAAAAGATGAGGATGTGTAGACGATGGTGTGGACATGATAAACCAGACACCAGGAGAGAGAACATGAGTGAAATTCTTAGATCTCATGACCAGACTGCGACCCAGGCACTGTTCCAATGTTTTAGGAACCACTGGGTCTTGTAAAGATCACCAGCAGGGTGTGATACAAGTTCCACTTAACCCAACCAAAAAACAAAAATTGAGAAAAGTAATTATCTCTGGGATCTTTTGCATATATAAATTCTATGGTTCTGTAAATATTAATCTAAGTATGCGTGTGTGTGTGCTAAGTCACTGCAGTGGTAACTGATTCTGCAATCCCATGGACTGTAGCCCACCAGGCCCCTCAGTCCATGGGATTCTCCAGGCAAGAATGCTAGAGTGGGTTACTATGCCATCCTCCAGGGGATCTTCCCAACCCAGGGATTGAACTTGAACTTGTGGTTCTTATGTCGCCTGTATTGGCAGGTGGGTTCTTTACCACTAGCATCACCTGGAAACCCTAACCCAAGTATGAACTAAGTTGCTTCAGTCGTGTCCAACTCTTTGCGACCCTATGGACTATAGCCCGCCAGGCTCCTCTGTCCATGAGGGTTCTCCAGGCAAGAATACTAGAGTGGGTTGCCATTTTCTCCTCCAGGGGATCTTCCTAAAATAGGGATTGAACCCAGGTCTCATAGGTCTCTGGCATTGGCAGGCAAGTTCTTTACCACTAGTACTACCTGGGAAGTCCCTAAGTATAGCAGTGGCCAAAATAGCACCATGTTTCCCATTACACCAACATTGTACTCCCCTACTTCAACATCAATTTCCATAGTCATGTGGATATGAGATAAACTCACTATGGAAGCTCTCTACACCAAAGGTGCTCCATAGTTACGTGGATATAAGATAGACTCACTAGGCAGCTGTTAAGAGAGAGGAAAACATCAAGTTCAGCATCTGTGGCATTCTTTCTGGCTCATCCTGACACAGTTTGGCAGAAAGAAAGCTTAAACTGTAGCATATAATTATTGATAATGTCAGCCTGTAGAACTATAAGCTTAGCAGTTTTATTTAGACCATTATGTGCTACAAATAAACAGTAATAGAAACTTCAAGTAAAAGCATTATTTGTATCTGTATTATATCTAACAATGTAACATAAGAAAAGCTTTGTCAATTGCAGAACGTTTAAGTGACTCTGCCCTTGAAATAGCAATACACAGAACTCCATCAGCATGCCTCAGATACAGGCAGAGTTCACCAAGAGTTACAAAGCAGAAAGAAAAACTGGAGTAGGGGAGGGAGGTCCCTATTCTCTGATTTTATGGGAACACTGAAAACATTTGAATGGCAACAACACAGAATAAAGAAAATGAAAGAAACCCTTCTGCTCCCTGTTTAAATGACCTTTCTAAATTTCTGAGCGTTAAAACAAATAAGCTGCTCACCACAGCAAAGTGTTTAAACGTTTAGTTTTTCTGTCTTTAAATTAGAAAGATGTCAGGGCAGAGCTATAAATGAAGTGATACATTTCAATTAAGCTTGATTTCCCAGATTAACTAGATTTTTTTGTACATAAAGTCACTCTGTGTGATTCAAATGCATAATTACTTAGTGTCTGGACTGAGATGCTAACTCTGGGTTAGAACCTGAGTTTATAAACCCAACACTAAAAGTCCAAACCTAACACAAAACCCAGTCGGTCTTCCTTTAGCTTCCATCAGCTGATGTGTCCTCAACAAAGAAAGAGAAGTGGGGCCGGACAGATTAACACGACCAATGCAATTATTCCAAGTGCAATTCAGTGGGCGTTCTCTGTGGGCGGTGGATTAGATGCCATGGAGATCTCTGTATATAAAAATCAGATTAAGGACTTCTCTGGCGATCCAGTGGCTGAGACTGTGCTCCCAACACAGGGGGCCCAGGTTCAATCCATGGTCAGGGAACTAGATCCTACATTCTGCAGCTAAGAGTACATCTGCCATAACAAAGATCAAATATCCTGCATGCCACAACTAAGACCAAGTGCAGCCAAAATAATCAAATAATTAATTATTTTAAAAAGCAGATCATGGTAATTTTAAATCATATTATCCCATATCCAAAATACAGAGTGTCCTTACTGATGATGATTATAAATCCAAGCTCTTGAAGATCAGTTTCTCAGACTAGAAAATTTTTTCCTTAACAAGAAAAATATCTTCATTTTGATATTTTATTGTATCTTCTCCCCTCGCACATATAATTATTGGCCTATCCTAAAGCATCTTGGAGTGCCAACTTGATAATACCTTTGAGGATCCATTCTTACTTACAAATGCTATTAATCTACTTGTTAGTACATCTATCAGTTCAGTTCAGTTCAGTTCAGTTGCTCAGTTGTGTCTGACTCTTTTCAACCCCGTGGACTGCAGCACACCAGGCTTCCCTGGCCATCAACAACTCCTGGAGTCCACTCAAACTCATGTCCATTGAGTCAGTGATGCCAACCAATCATCTCATCCTCTGTCATCTCTTTCTCCTCCTGCCTTCAATCTTTCCCAGCATCAGGGTCTTTTCAAGTGAGTCAATTCTTCACATCAGGTAGCCAAAGTATCGAAGTTTCAGCTTCAGCATCAGTCCTTCCAATGAACACCCAGGACTTATTTCCTTTAGGAGGGACTGTTTGGCTCTCCTTGCTGTCCAAGGGACTCTCAAGAGTCTTCTCCAACACCACAGCTCAAAAGCATCAATTCTTTGGGATTCATCTTTCTTTATAGTCCAACTCTCACATCCATACATGACCACTGGAAAAACCATAGTTTTGACTAGACAGACCTTTGTCAACAAAGTATGTCTCTGCTTTTTAATATGCTGTCTAGGTTGGTCATAACTTTTTTTCCAAAGAGCAAGTGTCTTTTAACTTCATGGCTGCAGTCACCATCTGCAGTGATTTTGGAGCCCCCCTCAAATAAAGTCTCTCACTTTCCATTGTTTCCCCATCTATTTGCCATGAAGTGATAGGACCAGATGCCATGATCTTAGTTTTCTGAATGTTGAGTTTTAAGCCAGCTTTTTAACTCTCCTCTTTCACTTTCATCAAGAGGCTCTTTAGTTCTTCTTCGCTTTCTGCCATAAGGGTGGTGTCATCTGCGTATCTAAGGTCATTGATATTTCTCCCTGCTATCTTGATTCCAGCTTGTGCTTCATCCAGGCTGGCATTTTGCATGATGTATTCTGCATATAAGTTAAATAAGCAGGGTGACAATAAACAGGCTTGACGTACTCCTTTCCTGATTTGGAACCAGTCTGTTGTTTCATGTCCAGTTCTAATTGTTGCTTCTTGACCTGCAGACAGATTTCTCAGGAGGAAGGTAAGGTGGTCTGATATTCCCATCTCTTTAAAAATTTTCCAGTTTGTTGTGATCCACACAGTCAAAGATTTGGCATAGTCAATAAAGCAGAAGTAGATGTTTTCTGGAACTCTCTTGCTTTTTCAATAATCCAACAGATGGCAATTTGATCTCTGGTTCCTCTCCCTTTTCTAAATACAGCTTGAACATCTGGAAATTCATGGTTCACATACTGTTGAAGCCTCACTTGGAGAATTTTGAGCATTACTTTGCTAGCGTGTGAGATGAGTGCAATTGTGCCATAGTTTGAACACTCTTTGGCATTGCCTTTCTTTGGGATTGGAATGAAAACTGACCTTTTCCAGTCCTGTGGCCACTGCTGAGTTTTCCAAATTTGCTGGCATATTGAGTGTAGCATTTTCACAGCATCATCTAGGATTTGAAATAGTTCAACTGGAATTCCATCACCTCCACTAGCTTTGTTCATAGTGATGCTTCCTAAGGCCCACTTGACTTTGCATTCCAGGATGTCTGGCTGTAGGTGAGTGATCACATCATCAGGGCTACCTGGATCATCAAGATCTTTTTTTTATACTTCTTCTGTGTATTCTTGCCACCTCTTCTTAATATCTTCTGCTTCTGTTAGGTCCATAACATTTCTGTCCTTTATTGTGCCCATCTTTGCATGAAATGTTCCTTTGGTATCTCTAATTTTCTTGAAAAGATCTCCAGTCTTTCCCATTCTATTGTTTTCCTCTGTTTCACTGTATTGATCACTTAGGAAGACTTTCTTATCTCTTCTTGCTATTCTTTGGAACTTTGCATTCAAATGGTTATATCTTCCCTTTTCTTCTTTGCCTTTAGCTTCCTTCTTTTCTCAGCTATTTGTAAGGCCTCCTTAGACAAACTTTTTGCATTTCTTTTCCTTGGGGATGGTCTTAATCACTGCCTCCTGTACAATGTTACAAACCTCTGTCCATAGCTCTTCAGCCACTGTGTTTATCAGATCTAATCCCTTGAATCTATTGTCACTTCCACTGAATAATCATAGGGGACTTGATTTACTGAGCATGGCCCTGCCCATCAGAACAAGACCCAGTTTCCCCCACAGTCGGTCTATCCCATCAGGAAGCTTCCATAAGCCTCTTATCTTATCTATCAGAGGGCAGAGAGAATGAAAACCACAATCACAGAAAACTAATCAAACTGATCACATGGACCACAGCCTTGTCTAACTCAATGAAACTATGAGCCATGCTGTGTAGGGCCACCCAAGTCAGATAGGTCATGGTGGATAGTTCTGACAAAATGTGGTCCACTGGACAAGGGAATGTCAATCTACTTCAGTATTCTTGCCTTGAGAACCCCATGAACAGTATGAAAAGTACATCTATGATACCTGTCTAATAGAGTCTGGTCTTGGGAATGTCAATGGGTTTGTGGGAAGAATAATGCATATGACCCCACCAAGTCTCATCCATACACAAACAAGCTTCAGTTGAGATATATTTTGATTCAGAACACCTCAGACATGTTCACAATGAATAACTAGGACAGATCCTTGCCTCACTAAAACCACACTACAAATTAGATCACCACAATTTGGGCGAAGTTAAAATAGACTCTAGTAATTATCTTGAGTATCTCTCTCCCAATATGAAATGTGCCAATGGGTCATCCTATAGACATCCAAGGGATCTGGGTTCTATTTTAAGCTTCAGTGGTATACAACTGAAATTTATTCTAAAAAAAGAACATTAGCTAGGTATACATCTGCAATTTTGTCCAAATGTAAAATGTAAAGTTAATTCTATAACCTTACGCAAGTGATACTATTTGTTGTTTTTGTTGTTTAGTCATTAAGTCATGCTCGACTCTTTTGCAACCCCATGGACTACAGCATGCCAGGCCCCTCTGTCCATGGCATTTCCCAGGCAAGAATACTGGAGTGGGCTGCCATTTCCTCCTCCAGGGGATTTTCCTGACCCAGGGATCAAACCTGAGTCTCCCGTGTTGCAGGAAGATTCTTTATGGTTGAGCCATGAGAGAAGCCTGAGTGATACTATCATGGTATCACTACTGTAGAATTTGCACAGCATCCATTATTTGGCCAGTCTCATTCCATATTTTGTTGTAGTTTATTAAAGGATATCATACTAATTCATTAATTTATCCTGTTACAGTGAGTTTCTGCAAGAATGATGGAGGTAAGATTAACTCTATAAAAACATATTGAGACTGTACAGAACATCTTCCAGCCCTATTAGAACACTATCAGTTATATAAATACATTTAATGACAGTCTCACCAGAAAAAAAGGTAATCAATCTAAATATTCATATTTTGAAAACCAAACCATGTCACTATTTATCTAGCCCTATTCAAGACAGACACAAGCAACCCCAACACTATGAAAAAATTCTCAACAGTGAGAAATTCTTCATGGAATGTCTTTTGTTATTCAGTCACTAAGTTGTGTCCAACTCTTTGTGACCACATGGACTGCAGTACACCAGGCTTCCCTGTCCTTCACTATCTCCCAGAGTTTGCTCAAACTTATGTTCATTGAGTCAGTGATGCCATCCAACCATCTCATCCTCTGTCATTCCCTTTTCTTCCTGCCTCAATCTTTCCGAGCATCACAGTCTTCTTCAGTGTGTTGATTCTTTGCATCAGGTGGCCAAATATTGGAGCTTCAGCTCCAGCATCAGTTCTTCCAATGAATATTCAGAGTTGATTTCCATTAGGGTTGACTGATTTGATCTCCTTGCTGTCCAAGGGACTCTCAAGAGTCTTCTCCAGCACCTGTGGTAACATGTTATGCTTCCTTGGGGCTTAATAGAAACATCTCAGCAAGCCATTCCTAAAAGTAGCACATCAAGATTTCTTAGGAATATAAGGGAAAAAATACCTCAAACACTACAACCCCAAAATATAGTGATCTGAATAAGACAGAAGTTTCTTACTCTCTCACAAAGCAGGCTGGATGTGACCCATTCAGGTCTGGTGGACCCCCTCTACCATCCTCTACCAGGGCTTCAGGGTTCCCCCATTCCCCAATCAAACTAGTCAATTCTAAAGGAAATCAACCTTGAATATTCACTGGAAGGACTGATGCTGAAGCTCCAATACTTTGGCCACCTGATGCAAGCAGCAGACTCATCGGAAAAGACTGTGATGCTGGGAAAGATTGAAGGCAGGAGGAGAAGGGACTGACAAAGGATGAGATGGTTGGATGGCATCACCAGTTCAATGGACATGAGTTTGCACAAACTAGGGACATAGTGGAGGGCAAGAAACACTGACGTGCTGCAGTCCATGGGGTTGCAGAGTTGGACACGACTCAGTGACTGAACCACAACAACATTCCCCTATCAGAATCAGGACGAAAAAGATGTCTAGGACATGTGAATTGACCTTGAAAAAGATGACATGGAAATCCTATATCTCTTTTGCCCATAGCCAACTAGTCAGTAATTTGCTGCAAGGGAGGTAAAGAAGTGTCATTCCTAGCTGGGTGGGAGGATTTTCTTCCTAAAAAGGACAGAAAGGCTACTAGGAAGAAGTTATTAGTTTCTATCATAGACCAACTCTGGCCATCCAAATACTCATACATATGGAACACATTCCCACCCTATATTTCCTCCAACTCAAAGTCCTGGGTCTCTGAGTGGTACATGTCCTTTCCATCAGGACTTTTCAGGGACCTGCAAACTAACACATTACTCTCTCTCCCTCCCCTTCTCTCAGTTCAACTCACACACACACATACATATGGGCTCACATACAAAAGTAGAGACAGAACAGGATAGCTGCCATAACATCTCCTATTCATAAAAGGATTGCACATGCACAGCAATGAATGGTCCTCAACTATGAACCCTCCTGGGAGTACTTATGGAGACCCCCTCATCCTGGAAGGACAGGTGCTGTGTTAGTTGCCAGGAGGCACCACCTTGTCAGTCACTCTGTGGCCACTGGTACTGCTCTCTAGGTAGTTTTCTCTCATTTACCATCATGGTGGCCCCATAACCAGAGAAGGAGATGTTGGCAAATAGTCCACCTTTCTGATGGTACATGTTTGGGAGGGAGGGAAGGGCTACAAAAATAAGCTTTTGTAGGCCAGACCTGTGACTTCTTTGGCAGAACAATTCCCTCAAAGTTGTGATAGGCTCTTATGGGCTTGCTCCTGCCAAGTTCCAAGTGCAATAACCATTCCTAAAGTTCTCTTTAGAGCACAGATCTTAAGAGGAGTGACTCTTGTTTTATTTACTACCCCCTATATTTTCTCAGTTTCATGACTGCTACCCTAAGCCCACTTGAAACAGTCAGCTTGGGAGGGAAAGAGAAGCCTTTAATAAGATCCTTGCCTCTGAGTTGCTTCCTGGTCTGAATGTGGTGTCTTACCATATTTGTGAGAAAAGTTCTAAAATACAGATTTATCTTTAGAACTTTGCTACAGAAGAGCTGACTTTTCCAACCTGGCAAATCCCCAAATTTAACTTGCACAGCATAGGCAAAAGCAAATTTATGTTTCTTCCCAGCTCTGCTTCCAAACTGGGCAAATTTTGTCTGCTTTCATCTCTCTTTTGTAAAAGCCAGCAGGAAAAAGCCAGGAAACATCAAACACTTGAGTTTTTCCATGTCATTACCCTAGACCAACAGATTCAGTAAGCATGTCATCTGTCTTTCAAGTTACTAGAGATGAAATTTTACCAAATAGTTTTCAACAGCCTACAGTCAGCAGCATGAGAACCTGCACTTTCTGTTGGTCTGCAAACCACTGCCAGACAACTGAGCATCATTTTAGTTATTTTTACGTTGAAGCTCACTTCTGGGTACCATTTTCTGTATTAGCTAGCTGCTATAACAAAAAGCCCCCAAACATTGGCTTATAATAAGAATGAAGTTCACTACTTTCCCAAAAGGCAGTCTAGAGATTGCAGGGTGGCCCTACACTGGTGATACATGGTTTCATAACTGTTTAAACTGTCACCATTTCCTAGCTAGCAGACAAGGAAGAAGAGACAACTCAAAGCAAATGGGTGCTCTATAGGGAGACAATTTCAAAAGTACTCATATATCTACTCTCATCTCATTGGCTTAAACTTATTTACATTGCCATATCTTGATTCACATGTGTTCTCTAGCTGGTGAAATACCTGCTCCTTGAAAACTGGCTGGAGGAGGATACTATTACTAAAAATAACAGAGAGACTGGCTAGTGAAGAGCAATCAGCAGTCTTTGCCACCATGGATTTTAGAATCCTAGCTTAACGTTACTCCATCATTTTGATTCCCCCTTTCAACCTGGGCTCCTAAGAGTCTGCAAAGCATAGTACACAATGTAGCATCTCAATTGCAGACACAAAGACCCATCTTTGATGAGTTTACATAGATAACAATCCCCACACACTACACATTCCTAGTTCAGCCTCACGTTTACCGTAATTTTTCACATCCCATAAAAAGGAGAAAAGAAAGAAACAGACTAGCATACCAGTCTCTTGCTTCCATTTTGAAATGTTCATAATTGAAGACTTCTTTCTTATCTCCTCTTCATGATGAAATTCTTGGAATTCTGTGTCATATAGCACCCACCCACTAGCTATAGTACAGTCTCCCAGTGAATCAGGGTTTCACCAACCTTTTCAGCCCTGATGTTATCCTTCTCAAGTTCCACAAACACAAAATTTATGACTCAGGGAAATATGATTTAATGGTTTAATCAAAACAGTCATAGATGGGCTACACAGTATTCTAAGAAAAAATGGAAAAAAAGTCCCCTATTGATTACAACACATCACCCTTTAAGACAAGAGTTCAGTATACCATTTGAGCCTTTTTAATGCTTCTTCAACACACTTTGCTTCTAGTACCATAATTTCACGCTTATCTTCTGATCAGTACTAAGCTCACTTCCCAGATACTTTGGTACCAGAATTGCATACCATGGGGTAAGTGATTCACAAAATATCTATTATGCAGCATAAACTGGATATAATGTTATGTGTGAGATGTATGTGAATGTAATAGTAATGAGGCTGTCATCAAGAGAATCTTATTCCTATAGAATGGGACAAACAATAGAAATGGTGACCCAATCAAGACGTTTTTCCTAAGAGGCTCCACTTATAAGTGAATTGTCTCCCAAATGACAACCTCATTGGCCTTCCTTCAAATGCCTTTAAATGCATTTCTAATTCTCATCAGTAGATCTCCTGTAAGCTGTAAATCTAGGGCAATGGTGAGGTGATCTTGCCACTTGTTTTAAAAAACTCTTAATGGACACCCCTCCAACACTAATTAAAGAAATATAACTGTTCTCGACTTTTTATTGTGTTTAATGAAGTTCTGTTTACAGGGAGAAAACACACATATACACACCCCAAGAGCCAGAAAACAAAATCCTGAAACATAATTCTTTTTATCATTTTGGTTGATTACTACATAACATTCCTCATCAATACCATAATAGATACTTTAAACCCATCATAACAACCTTTCCCACCAATGCCAAAAGTAACCCTAGAATCCTACTCTAGCCCAAGCTCTAAGAAATTGTCATCAATTAGAATTGGTCCTCAGATTGAAATCTATTCAACACCCTGACATCTAATCACACGCCCTCGCCCCCACCACACACACACGTATGCATACATTCACTGATGCCTAAGGTGACACAACCAACTAGCGACAGATCTGAGACTAGGGTCCAGCACTCCTATTTCCTGAGACTAACGTTCTTTTTTCTACAATGTATTTTGATGGCTAGTTGATAAACTAATGATATTTTTAACAGTTTGGGATGACTTTATTTGCCAAAGGGAAAATCATCTAAAGAAAAATAAAAATCAATCCATAGCTCCCTAGATGGCAGTTTAAAGGAGCTTTCAAAAGTCCTTCTAAATGTTAAGAAGGTAAGAAAAAATACTGTTAATTAAATTCAATAGCTAATGTTTACTATACATATTTTATCATTATTAGGCTAAACTTAGTAGAGGCTAAACAGAGTAGAGATGTATGTAGGTGCGCTTTCTGCATTTTATAGTATATTCATGCTCTCTTGTATCATCATTTGTGAAATGCTAATGCTATTTCTCCACCTTTTATAAGGAATGTAATTGGCTGTACTCTTACAAATTAGGAGAAATAGATGAGGTCTCCTTTATCTTAGAGTATGGGTGTGGGCTACTCCTGGACTTTTTTGCACTCTAGTTTTCTCTTTGTTGAGTTGAAGGGGTCTTCTTTATGCTCTCTGAAAATACTCAAGCCCTATTATTCAAAGCATAATTTGAGGGACTTCCCTGATGATCCAGAGGTTAAGACTCTGCACTGCAAATGTAGGGGATGTGGGTTCGATCTCTGGTCTGGGAAATAAGATCCCACTCACCACACAGCAAAAAAAAAAAAAAAAAAAAGGCATAATTTTGTTGTTTTAAAATTATTATAGGATATTTCTGGACTTTCTATATTGTTCCATTGGTCTATATTTCTGTTTTTGTGCCGGTACCATATAGTTTTGATGACCGCAGCTTTGTAGTATAATCTGAAGTTAGGAAGGTTGATTCTTCCAGCTTCATTCTTCTTCCTCAAGACTGTTTTGGCTTGTCTTGAGAATGGAGAAGGAAATGGCACCCCACTCCAGTACTCTTGCCTGGAAAATCCCATGGATGGAGGAGCCTGGTGGGCTGCAGACCATGGGGTCACAAGGAGTTGAACACGACTGAGTGACTTCACTTTCACATTTCCCTTTCATGCATTGGAGAAGGAAATGGCAACCCACTCCAGTGTTCTTGCCTGGAGAATCCCAGGGATGGGGGAGTCTGGTGGGCCACCATCTATGGGGTCACACAGAGTCAGACACGACTGAAGCGACTTAGCAGCAGCAGTCTTGAGAAAGCCCAGAAATAAACAAGAAAACCCAGAAAAAAACCCATGTACCTATGGGTACCTTATTTTTGACAAAGGAGGCAAGACTATACAATGGGGCAAAGACAGCCTCTTCAGTAAATGGTGCTGGGAAAACTGGACAGCTACATGTAAAAGAATGAAATTAGAACACTTTCTAACACCATACACAAAGATAAACTCAAAATGGATTAAAGAGCTAAATGTAAGACCAGAAACTATAAAACTCTTAGAAGAAAACATAGGCAGAACACTCAATGACATGAATCAAAGCAAGATCCTTTAGGATCCACCTCATGGAGTAATGGAAATAAAAACAAAAGTAAACAAGTGGGACCTGCTTAAACTTAAAAGCTTTTGCACAGCAAAGAACGCTATCAGTTCAGTTCAGTCGCTCAGTTGTGTCCGACTCTTTGTGACCTCATGAATTGCAGCACGCCAGGACTCCCTGTCCATCACCAACTTCCAGAGTTCACTCAAACTCATGTCCATCGAGTCGGTGATACCATCCAGCCATCTCATCCTCTGTCGTCCCCTTCTCTTCCTGCCCCCAATCCCGCCCAGAATCAGAGTCTTTTCCAATGAGTCAACTCTTCGCATGAGGTGGCCAAAGTACTGGAGTTTCAGCTTCAGCATCAGTCCTTCCAATGAACACCCAGGAGTGATCTCCTTTAGAATGGGCTGGTTGGATCTCCTTGTAGTACAAGGGACTCTCAAGAGTCTTCTCCAACACCACAGTTCAAAAGCACCAATTCTTTGGCGCTCAGCTTTCTTCACAGTCCAACTCTCACATCCATACAAGACCACTGGAAAAACCATAGCCTCGACTAGATGGAACTTTGTTGGCAAAGTAATGTCTGTGCTTTTGAATATGCCATCTAGGTTGGTCATAACTTTCCTTCCAAGGAGTAAGCATCTTTTAATTTCATGGCTGCAGTCACCATCTGCAGTGATTTGGAGCCCAGAAAAAGAAAGTCTGACACTGTTTCCACTGTTTCCCCATCTATTTCCCATGAAGTGATGGGACCAGATGCCATGATCTTTGTTTTCTGAATATTGAGCTTTAAGCCAACTTTTTCACTCTCCACTTTCACTTTCATCAAGAGGCTTTTGAGTTCCTCTTCACTTTCTGCCATAAGGGTGCTATCATCTGCATATCTGAGGTTACTATATTTCTCCCAGCAATCTTGATTCCAGCTTGTGCTTCTTCCAGCCCAGCGTTTCTCATGATGTACTACAGATGGTGACTGCAGCCATGAAATTAAAAGATGCTTACTCCTTGGAAGGAAAGTTATGACCAACCTAGATGGCATATTCAAAAGCACAGACATTACTTTGC
>NW_011494607.1:6347445-6352009 GCF_000754665.1 Bison bison bison
CTAGGTGAACTCCGGGAGTTGGTGATGGACAGGGAGGCCTGGTGTGCTGTGATTCACAGGGTCGCAAAGAGTCGGACACGACTGAGCAACTGAACTGAACTGAACTGAAGGAGGAGGGAGGGTATAGGGAAAAGAAGGATTTTCTTGGTGCAAACCGGAAGATGCAAACTAGTATATATAGGATGGGTAAACACAGGGTCCTACTGTATAGCACAGGGAACTAAATTCAATATCTTGTGATAAATCAGAATGGAAAAGAATACGAAAAAGAATATGTATAACAACTGAGTCACTTTGTTGTACAGCAGAAATTAGCACAATATGGTAAATCAACTATATTTCAATAAAATTCTTTTTTAAAAAGTCAGCATGATTTACTCAAGCTACTTCATTTGAGTGCTATTTGGCTATCTGAACTTCAATTCTTAGAACTCTGAATGTAGGTACATTCCAAGGAATACACATCTTTAAAGGAAATATGCATTAGTCTTACTTTATCATATATATATCACAAGTAAATATAAACAAATTTTCTCCATATGAAAATAAAATGCAATATATTTATCAATCAGTTGAGAAAAATGGTATTTATTCATTTTTTATTATCTATAGATAGGCTCAGTAGAGAATGCTTGTGCTTTATTAAAGGAACTGAATTGATTTTAGTAGGGCTGGAAAATAAAGTGCTAGGAAGTGACGAGTAAAGAGAAGCCTGGACTAATTAGCAGAGGCAATGTGGTAAAGGATCTTGTAAGCATTAGGATGGAGTCATAAGGCAGAGGAAGCCATCAGAGTTGTCATCTTCCTACATGATCAGATTTACATTGTAAGAAGCTCCCTCTAGAGGCAGTGCAGGGAACAGATGATTAAAGGGCAGGAAGAAGCAAGAAGAGGCTTGAGTATTCTTTGTTGTTGTTTGATGGCTAACTTGTCAACTGCTAACTTTGCGACCTTATGTACTGTAGATTGTCAGGCTCCTCTGTCCATAGGATTTCCAGGCAAGAATACTGGAGTGGCTTGCTATTTCCTCCTCCAGGTGATCTTCCCAACCCAGGGACTGAACCCATGTCTCCTACATTGGCAGGTGGATTCTTTACCACTGAGCCACCAGGCAAGCCCTTTGAGTATTCATAGGTGACAGATAATGTTGAGTTGAAATACCAGTATTTGTTGTGGGAATAAAGAGAAGTGGAAAGACTCAAGATTGTAAGAGTTGAAATCTCCCAGACTTGATAATTTGTTGGCAGAGGAACGCATGGCAGAATCACAAACTGGGGGATAAAAAAGAACAGGCTTGGAGTAAGAGACAGAGTTCAGATTGGGACATACAGAGACTGAGCCAGTTAGACATATGGGTGTTGGGGGCCAGCGTGAGGCACTCTGCCCATGGCAAAGGTCATGAGGAAGGAGGCTCGACATACGCAAAGGCGGGATCGAGCCTCAGGAGTCCCCCTGGAAATCCTTGAGCATCTACCCCCATAACCAGAGTCTGCCTACTTTACTACTTTGTGCTCTCACCTACATCTCTGACTTTATGGGGGGCTGTCCCCCACCCTCTCTTTCAGAGAAGGAGTTAACTTAGAGCTCCAGTTAATAAAAACTCCTGGGTGTGACAAGAGTGTTTTAACCTACAAACTCCTCTGAAGGTTCTCTAGCCTGCCTGACAGGCTTGTCCGGCCACATGTGATTGCTCACAGCCTCCCAACCATGAGAGGCATGAGATGCTTTAAACCCTCTAAAAACAGGTTCTTTAGAGAAGTTAGAAAACTATTAGTATAAGTATAGTGGGCTGATTAGAAGTTGTATTGGTGAAGGGTTTTTCATTTGTTGAGCCAATATTTACTGCTAAGTCTCCACATCCCCTGCCCTTGTACACATTAATGAATATATAGAAGAAATAAGTATTAACCTTTGATATAAATCACGTTAGATCTTAGGCCAAGTAAATTCTTTCCTTAACTAAAACCCACTACACCCTCACCCTACAGGAATGTAACTTTATTTGAGTGGCGTCTGTTTTAAGAATAATCACCCCTGGAGAAATAAGTGTTGACTGACCGCTGTCACAAGGAGAGGGTCATAAATTGTCAGCAGGCCCCCCTGGCCAGAAGATGATGAAACACCCTTAAGACCTCTGTATACATTTGTATGAAGCACCTGACTTTTAATAAAGTCAGGACTGCTCACCCCACGTGACTTTTGTATAACATCTCAGTGTATAAAAACAGACTCTGGAAAATAAAGAATGGGGATCAGTTCCTCAAAAGACTGGTCTCCCCATGTCTCTCTCTCTCTCAAACTCTGGCTGAGTCTCCATCTGGAGCGTGGAACCCACCATGCTTACTAATTTTGCCTGGGCTTCTAAAATCCGACCAGGGAGGCCTCAGTGTCTCCTCTCCTTCGGGAGAACGGAAGGACGCCTGCAGCCTACGTAAGTGGTGCAAGCTTCTTGTCTTGAAGTTTTATTGGTCTCCTGTGTAAACCAAGCTACTCAGCCTCTTTTCTCCACTGAATTTTCCTACTGAGCTATCCTCATTCTATTACTCTTTATATCTCTAATTAATATCTAATTGAAGCTATTGTATCCTGATCCTCACCGAAGCTGTCTCCCCTTCGAATACCCTGGATCAGCAGGGGCTGGACCCCAGCATATGGGTTTATGGCTCTAGAGAAAGGTCAAGGCCAGAAATCAAAGTGGGAGGATCTCTGGCATAAACACAGTAGTTGAATCTATGGAAAGAAGTGTAGTGAAAGTTGGGCAAGTGTGTAGTGTGGAGGGTGAGAAGGATCCAAGAAAGGAGCACCAAGATCATAGGGATGGGTCAGAAGAAGCAGCTTGCAAAGGAGAGTGAGAAAGAGGGCTTGAGAGTTAAAGGAAGCCTGGAATAGGAACGGGCCATGGAAAACAAGGGAAACAAGCACTCCAAAACAAGAAGAGCTTCAGTGGTATAAAAGATTGTCAGGTGGAAAGTAAAAAAGGACTAAGGCACGTGGGCTTAGTGTTAGTGTTTGTGTCAATGAGAGGTTTTTTCCTGCCTCGGTAACTTAAGGAAGAGTTCACTTAACTCAAGAGTTAAGGCTTGAGTAGTGATGAGGCTTGAAATTAGAGAAGAAATTTGAACAGGAAAGAGTGAATAGACTACAGTAGGTGGAGAAGAGCATCTCTGTGCTCAAGGGGGGCTGTTGTTGTTTACCATAAGAAAGCTTTGAACAATTTTTAAATGATAGGAAAAGCCTGTACACAAAAGAAATATTTTAAGAATTTAGGAGAGAGACAGTATGCTGGAGCTGAGAAACAATGTAAAGTGGGAGAGGGGCTAAATTTAAAAAAAAAAAAAATGAAAGGGTGGAGGTATTATGGGTTGAACTATGTCCTGTGCTGTGCTGAGAGTAATTGCTCAGTTGTGTGCAACTCCATGCACTGCAGTCCATCAGGATCCTCTGTCCTTGGGGATTCTCCAGACAAGAATACTAGAGTGGGTTGCCATGCCCTCCTCCAGAGGATCTTCCCCACCCAGGGATCGAACCCAGGTCTCCTGCATTGCAGGCAGATTCTTTACCATCTGAGCCACCAGAGGAGCCCAAACAATGTTACTATCTTTGCATAAATCAGATTTTTTTAATTATAACCCTCACAGAACTGTAACATTACAAAGATCATGTATTTCTACTAAAAAAGGAGACATAAAGGGAAAAAAGGGAAAATAAGTATTAACAAAACTCAGCTTCCCAGAAAAAAAAACCTCATAATCTATATTACACAATTTGTTGTTTCTTAAATTATCTCTGCATATTGGTTCTCAAAATTTATAATTTATATGGCCATGATGCACTCATATATGATAAGCAGATATTTCAGATTAAATTCAATCCTCCAAATTCAGTCCATTTTTTGCACTCAGAAACACCATTCAGGGCCCCCCTGGTGGACTAATAGTTAAGAATCTGCCTACCAATGCTGGGGACATGAGTTCCATCCCTGGTCAGTGAAGATCTCACCATATCTCGGAGCAACAAAGTTCACTGGCTGGGGGCTTAGTTGAGCCCCCATGCCCAGAGCCCGTGCTCTGCAGCAAGACAAGCCACCACAATGAAAAGTCTGCATACCTCAATGAAGAGTAACCGCTGCTCTGCAACTAGAGAAAGCCAGTGCATAGCAATGAAGACCCAGCACAGCCAAAATAAACATAAACAATAAATAAATAATTCTTAAAAAAAAAAAAATTCAGACTTTAACAATAGAAAACAATTACATACTCCTAAAGCATATCACGGAGAAGGCAATGGCAACCCACTCCAGTACTCTTGCCTGGAAAATCCCATGGACAGAGGAACCTGGTGGGCTGCAGTCCATGGGGTCGCTAGGAGCCAGACACGATTGAGCAACTTAACTTTCACTTTTCACTTTCATGCATTGGAGAAGGAAATGACAACCCACTCCAGTGTTCTTGCCTGGAGAATCCCAGGGATGGGTCAGCCTCGTGGGCTGCCATCTGGGTCGCACAGAGTTGGACACGACTGAAGTGACTTAGCAGCAGCAGCAGCAAAGCATAGCAAAGCAAAG
>NW_011494607.1:6352185-6354226 GCF_000754665.1 Bison bison bison
TAAATTTAATTTTTAAAATTGGCCATTTATTTTACATATATTTGGACTTCTACTTTTTTCCTTTGTAGATAATTGTGAGCAAGAATTGGTGCCAAAAGTAAATTGAGACTTTTGAAGTAAGATAACCTATAACTCCGTTCTCAACACACCACAGTTATGCTGATTCAATATTTCCTTGAAATAACTCTTCTGCCTTCTGATATATGGTCATCAGAGTTAAGCTCTTAATGTGGCAGCATCTAGATCATTGTTAGTCTCTCAATTTTGGCCCATGTTCTGACCAATGGGAATCTCATGGATCACACAGTACTTCACAAACCACCAGCCTGTAAAATTACCAAAAAGTAACACAGCAATATTTCTGATTCAGTCACCTTCTAGAGAATTCAGATAACTCAGATCCTAGACCCTCTCTTCCAAGAAGAGAAACCCCTCTCTCAAAAAAGAAAAAAGTCCTGAAAGAAGTCTTTCTCCTCACACCCATGTCTCTCCTGGCTCCTGGGAATGCAATCTTTCTCAATGTATTTGAGAAACAAGATGCTTCCAATGCCTATTAAATCCAAGCTCACTAAGGATGCCAACCTGATACCAAAATGAGAGCTCGGGACTTCTTTAATGGGTGCTTTTTCTGGTCCATGTTAGATCTCAAAGCAGCATCGTTATGTGTCCTGTTGTGTTTTAAATAAAAGCTCTCATGACATACCTTAACTTATTCCCCTCTCTAGTACAGTTCCCTCTTGACACATGTCCAAAGACAACTGAGCTGGAAGCCAGAAGATGATCACATCTTGGTGCAACCGTGTGCATATCCTACCCCACTCCCACCTAGGTTATAATTTGTGGAGCATCGTTTCATAAAGGAATGAGCTATATGAAGAGAAAGCCCCAGAGATCTGCAGAGGGGCCCAATCAAATCTTTGAATGAATTCTTATCTATCCATGAACATAATGAAACTCTATGAGGCTGATAAAGAGCCTCCAGAAAATAAAAGACTGAACAATTACCAGAGCTCACACAAGCCTGGGAATAGTTTATATTACCAGAGTGCAGAGACTTTTTAACTAATAGGCCACTGGATAGCATCCTTGGAAGGGCATTGCCTTAGTAAATTAGCCCCTAAAGGATATGTTAAATCTGCCCTAACAAATTTTAAAATTAGCTCCTGGAAGAATCAGTCTCTTCCAAGACAAATATACTACATCTGATGTTATAGACTTAGCCTTTCTCAGGACAGAGAAGGAAGGCTCCAGTGTGAGCAGAAGGCTGGAGGGACAAAAACCATTCACACACAAAAAAAACAATCACACCTACACAAATACAAAACAGGTTTGCTACTAAAGGCATTTAATGCTATTACCATGCCTTCTCAAATGTCTTTAAATCCAGCCTTATGGTTCATCCCTCTCATATATGAAAGGAAACAATTATGTAAGTTCTTTAAGAAAGACATCAGTTCCTATCGAGTTCAGTATATAACAATCTGTGTCCACTTCGTGCTTAATGAAAGTTGACAAGAATGCTTGATTCAGATCGTCCATGCATTTGAATTATTGTTCTGCATGGGAAATGAATTTCACTTATGCCAGCACCTGAAGGAACACACGATCAGCACATATAAAAATGCTTGCCACAGAGAGTAAACCTTAGTTTTTCTTTCTCTGCAAAACACAAACAGGCAAACAAATCCCCAAGGTTATTATAAAATGTTACAGAAAGTTAATAGGCTAAGTAGATTTTTGCAAAGCTAATGACTTTCAAAGTTCTCAGCAAGATTAATTTACTTAATGAAAAGACCAGCATTCTCTTCCCTCACATATTGTATTTTCCTTCTCGAGTGTCAGAGTTTAAAAATACAGTCTTTGGTATCAGATAATAAGCCTCATTCTTCCTGTCTCTGAGCCACTCCAAAATTATGTTACATGCCATTTTAGGTCACTGGAGTCTCAAAATCTATGGTGTTTTTAATATAAGTTCAATTCAGTTCAGTCGCTCAGTCGTGTCTGACTCTTTGCGACCCCATGAATCACAGCACACCAGGAC
>NW_011494607.1:6354326-6357194 GCF_000754665.1 Bison bison bison
ATCACCAACTCCCGGAGTTCACTCAGACTCACGTCCATCGAGTCAGTGATGCCATCCAGCCATCTCATCCTCTGTCGTCCCCTTCTCCTCCTGCCCCCAATCTCTCCCACCATCAGAGTCTTTTCTAATGAGTCAACTCTTCACATGAGATGGCCAAACTACTGGAGTTTCAGCTTTAGCATCATTCCTTCCAAAAAAATCCCAAGGCTAATCTCCTTCAGAATGGACTGGTTGGATCTCCTTGCAGTCCAAGGGACTCTCAAGAGTCTTCTCCACCACAGTTCAAAAGCATCAATTCTTCGGCGCTCAGCCTTCTTCACAGTCCAACTCTCACATTCATACATGACCACAGGAAAAACCATAGCCTTGACTAGACCTAGAACCTTTGTTGGCAAAGTAATGTCTCTGTTTTTCAATATGCTATCTAGGTTGGTCATAACTTTCCTTCCAAGGAGTAAGCATCTTTTAATTTCATGGCTGCAGTCACCATCTGCAGTGATTTGGAGCCCAAAAAAATAAAGTCTGACACTGTTTCCACTGTTTGGAAACAGTGGTCCCATCTATTTGCCATGAAGTGATGGGACCAGATGCCATGATCTTCGTTTTCTGAATGTTGAGCTTTAAGCCCACTTTTTCACTCTCCACTTTCACTTTCATCAAGAGGCTTTTTAGTTCCTCTTCACTTTCTGCCATAAGGGTGGTGTCACCTACATATCTGAGGTTATTGATATTTCTCCTGGCAATCTTGATTCCAGCTTGTGTTTAAGTTTAATACAATAATTCCTCCATTGAGCAAATAAATATTAATACTTTTACCAAACATGATTAATATAAACACTGCAAATAGGAAGCATTGTATAATCGTAATAAGATCAGAAATTTCCTCAAATTCCAATAACAACTTAGAATTTTTAAAATATAGAACATATTATTATAAGTTCTAGTCTGTGGGTCATACTGCTTATAAAACAAAAACCTCAAAAACTGTTAGCAAATAGGTCTCAAAGTTTTCTACCTCAACTCCATTCACATGTGCAACCAATTCGTTTTTCCCATCATAGGCATTCATTCAAAAAATTACACTAAATTCCTTCTACAAGCAAAGTGCATACAGGAGTAAATACCACTGACATGGTCCCTATCCTCATAGAGATTAAAGTCTCCTAGTGGTGGAGATAGTAATCAAGTTATATAAACATAAATAGGAATGACAAAAGATTTTAAAATGACATTAAGATATATGAACCCTAATGTTGGCTGCAGCACTAATTATAATAGCCAAGACATGGAAGCAACCTAAATGTCCATTGACACATGACTGGGTAAAGAAGATGTGCATGTATGCATATATATATTGGGCTTCCCTGGTGGTTCAGGTAGTAAAGAATCCACCAATAATGCGGAAGACCTGGGTTTGATACTTGGGTTGGGAAGACCCCCTGGAGAAGGCAACAGCCACCCACTCCAGTATTCTAGCCTGGAGAATTTCATGGATTTAGGAGCCTGTAAGGTTTGCGAAGAGTTGACTCATTGGAAGAGACTCTGATGCTGGGAGGGATTGGGGGCAGGAGGAGAAGGGGATGGCAGAGGATGAGATGTCTGGATGGCATCACTAACTTGATGGACGTGAGTCTGAGTGAACTCCGGGAGTTGGTGATGGACAGAGAGTCCTGGCATGCTGCGATTCATGGGGTCGCAAAGAGTCAGACACGACTGAGCGACTGAACTGAACTGAACTGAACTGAAGGTTACAGTCCATGAGGTCACAAAGAGTCAGACACGACTGAGTGACTTTCACTTTCATATATATATATATATATATATATATATATATATATGTGAGTACATATATATATGTATATTGCAGTAGAATATTACTCAGCCATAAAAAAGAACAAAATAATGCCATTTGTAGCAACATGGATGAACCTAGACATTATCACCCTAAGTGAAATGTCAGATAGAGAAAGACAAATATATAATATCACTCATATGTGGAATCTAAACACATAAATTAACTTCTTTATAAAACATAAATAGACTCACAGACATAGAAAACAAACTTATGCTTACCAAAGGGGAAAGAGAGGGAGGGAGTGATAAATTGGGAATTTGAGATTAAAATACACACACTTCTATATATAAAATAGAAAAATAACAAGGATTTAACAAGGATTTCCCTGTGCTGTACAGGATATTATAAAATATTCAATATTTTATAATAACTTGTAAGGGAAAAGAATCTGAAAAGGAATATGTGTGTGTCTCTGTGTGTGTGTAACTAAATCACTGTGCTGTACACCTGAAACTGCATGATACTGTAAATAAATAATACTTTAATTAAATTTTTAAATAATTTTTAAGGACATACGAGATTTGGTATCTAGGTTTATAATTTATGATATAGGAAACTCTCTCCTTAAAAACTGCCTCACGGAGATGAAAGTTGGTGTCTCTCTCTCATAGTAGTGCCACAGACTCCTTGTCTTACTGGCCCATCATTCCTTCAGTCAATTTAGTCGCTCAGTCATGTCCGACTCTTTGCAACCCTGTGAATCCCAGCACGCCAGGCCTCCTGTCCATCACCAACTCCCGGAGTTCACTCAGACTCACGTCCATCGAGTCAATGATGCCATCCAGCCATCTCATCCTCTGTCGTCCCCTTCTCTTCCTGCCCCCAATCCCTCCCAGTATCAGAGTCTTTTCCAATGAGTCAACTCTTCGCATGAGGTGGCCAAACTACTGGAGCTTCAGCTTTAGCATCATTCCTTCCAAAGAAATCCCAGGGCTGATCTCCTTCAAAATGGACTGGTTGGATCTCCTTGCAGTCCAAGGGACTCTCAAGAGTCTTCTCCAACACCACAGTTC
>NW_011494607.1:6357294-6357762 GCF_000754665.1 Bison bison bison
TTCTCTCTTCAATCTTAATTCCAGCTTGTGCTTCTTCCAGCCCAGCGTTTCTCATGATGTACTCTGCATAGAAGTTAAATGAGCAGCGTGATAATATACAGCCTTGATGTACTCCTTTTCCTATTTGTAACCAGTCTGTTGTTCCATGTCCAGTTCTAACTGTTGCTTCCTGACCTGCAAATAGGTTTCTCAAAAGGCAGGTCAGGTGGTCTGGTATTCCCATCTCTTTCAGAATTTTCCACAGTTGATTGTGATCCACACAGTCAAAGCCTTTGGCATAGTCAATAAAGCAGAAATAGATGTTTTTCTGGAACTCTCTGGCTTTTTCCATGATCCAGCGGATGTTGGCAATTTGATCTCCGGTTCCTCTGCCTTTTCTAAAACCAGCTTGAACATCAGGAAGTTCACGGTTCACATATTGCTGAAGCCTGGCTGGGAGAATTTTGAGCATTACTTTACTAGCATATG
>NW_011494607.1:6358096-6394122 GCF_000754665.1 Bison bison bison
TTTCTTTGGGATTGGAATGAAAACTGACCTTTTCCAGCCCTGTGGTCACTGCTGAGTTTTCCAAATTTGCTGGCATATTGAGTGCAGCCCTTTCACAGCATCATCTTTCAGGATTTGAAATAGCTCAACTGGAATTCCATCACCTCCACTAGCTTTGTTCATAGTGATGCTTTCTAAGGCCCACTTGACTTCACATTCCAGGATGTCTGGCTCTAGGTGAGTGATCACACCATCATGATTATCTTGGTCATGAAGATCTTTTTTGTACAGTTCTTCTCCATTCCTTAGGAAGTTCCTTTTGACAGTCTAGTCACCATGCATTGTGTCTACATTCTAACTTCAAAAAGTAGAGGAAAAAAAGAAAGGGGAAGCAAGCAATTTCCTTCTAAAGGACAGAACCCAGAAGCTGCCTACATCACTGCTGCTCAGGTCTTGTCATCAGGATTTAGTTGTTCAGCCACATCTGTCTTCAAGAGAGTCTGTGAAATATAGTCTCAAGCTGGGCAGTCACATGCCAAACTTGGGGTTCTATTATTTTAAAAAGGAGAGAGCAGAGACAGAGGACCTTTCCCAGACTCTGCCTTATCTAGCCCATGCTTTAAACAGATGCATTCAGATGAATAATGTAGTTATCATTTGTTGTAGAAAATCAGATCACAAGCATAAATGGCCTCTCTCACATGAATTAATTAAATGATTAACTGAGTATTAATTAAAAGGGCTTTTGTTCTTAATTTGTTATTATTTCAAGAAAGTTGGAGATTGTGTCTCCTAACCATTTACCAATGTGGAGAAAATATTCAAACTTGGTTGCTAAGTAACCATTCTTATTTGACACATAGTTAAAATCTAACTGAACTAAGTAATCTTCAATAATAGGAGAGAAACTGCTAAAGTAAATTTACAGTACCCTAAATTCATTCCAAGTAATAATTGTAAGTGTTTCTTAACAAACCAGTCATTTAAGAAGTAAAATAACAGTTAATAAATACAAATTAATGAAAGAATAAATAGAAATCAGCTTTTTGCTTGAATATAATTCTGTTGTTATTTCTGCTCATTCTCATAGACTTAGCTATCTTTTATGATAAACCCCACTAGAAAATAAACACGTAAGAAGCATGGATCCATCAGCCTTTACATTTCAAATTACAACTAAAAAAGATGTGAAAACATGAGAGAATTAGAAGAGCAGATATCTAGATTCTCCATGATCAGGAACAGAGGAATATCCTTCCTAGCCTTCTGGTCTCCAATTATTCAACAAACATCTGTTGAGCACCTTCCCTGAGTTACATGCTGTGCTAAGTGGTGTCATGAGAGAAAGCAGACATACTTTATGCTGGCAAAATCTCATAGTCAAGAAAGATAAGAACAGGGGCTCCTTCACCTCCATGAACTCAGTCAGAACATTTTGAGCCTTCTGCCACAGTTTCCTCATTGTGTTTACTTGCCCCCCACCTCCTGCCACCCCTTGTGTAAGAAATTGTTTATAAGATTCTTTTCTGGGGAATCGGATCAGAGAAACAGAAAAACTTAAAGATACCACTCCCAATTCCCTGATGAAATGGCCCAGACTTTCAAGTCTCCTACAATAAAAGGCATTATTAACATGGCTGCCCACATGCATGCAGCCTCCAGTCAGATGTAAAGAACTCCTCTAAACATGAGGAGACATGGACTTCCCTATGGTAGTTAAGACTTTGCCTTCCAATGCAGGGGGTGTGGGTTTGATCACTGGTCTGGGAGCTAAGATCTCACATGTCTTGAGGCCAAAAAACCAAAACATAAAATAGAAACAACATTGTAACAAACTCATAAAGACTTTAAAAATGGTCAACATCAAAAAAATCTTTAATAAATAGATAAACATGATGAAACATTCAGAGATCGTCAGACATCTGAGAGATGTGTGTGTGTGTGTGGTGACAGGGCAGGTGTAAGAGAGTCAGAGAGAATTATCCCATCACAACTGAGGGGACAGAAATATAGGACTTATACTATTTTATAAAGTTGTTAACATACCTCCTGTTTGGAGATCCACTGAGTATATGTGCTACAACAGGGGTCAGCAAATGATGGCCCATCATTTGGGCCCAAATCAAGCCTACTCGCTCATAGTTTTTGTAAATAAAATTTTATAGAAACACATCCACGCCCCTCATTCACTCATTGCCTATGGTGGCATTCATACTACAGCAGGAAAGTGGAGTGGTCAAGAGGTAGACCTTATGGTCCACAGAAGCCTTAATTATCTACTGTTTGTCCTTTCATAGGAAAAGTTTGTAGACCTCTCTTCTACAAAACAGATCATTTGAATGATCTCTTCAACCAATCATACAATTTTTTTTTGTGCCAGCTCTATGAAGGGAGAAATAAAGGTGATTAAGACATGGATTCCATTTTCAAGCAACCTAAGATTTAGTAAGAAGAACTAACATGTGTGTGTGTGTGTGTGTGCACACATGCATGCAGGCACGCATGTGTGCACTTAGTCTTTCAGTTGTGTCCGACTCTTTGCAATCCCATGGACTGTATATATCTATGTGTGTGTGTATATATATATATATATATATATATAATCATATTAGCAAGTAGACAGTGAAAAGTGCTGTACAGGGTAAGATAATATGCTAAGTTATTAGGAGATACATTAATATTTGTGTAGTACAGAGACTCACAGAAGATCCTAAAGCAGATGATTTTTGAATTGGAACTTAAATATTAGCTGCATCCTTGAAATTTTACCTTCTTTTATATCTTTAAAGTGCTTTACATATTTACTGGAAACCACAGGTTTTTAATTCAGATGTTTAAAAAATAATAATAATCTTGTCCTTTTAAAATATCACTTTCTGTACAAACTGTTATAATTGTATTTAGCTTTGTCTTATTTAATTCTTGTTGTCAAGGATCTTGAAAACTATGTCTAAAGAAATTAATAGTGAATTCACATAATGTTCTCTAACATACTCTGATTTGGGTAGGAAGCATTTATGAAAGTCTGTACAGCAGAGAAGAAGAAATGGTTAGGTCAAAGTAATTACAGCCAATCTGCTCTCTAATCACAAGGTAACTTGGCTGTTTGGCATGAATCTAATTTCACAAAACATACCATTCATTATTGCTGGTATAAAAGAATGTTTAAAAGAATTTTTTTCAAAGAACACTATAGTTCTATAGCAACAGAAGCCCAACTTTTATTTTCTTTTTTTTTCTTCTTTATTTTATTTTTTAATTTTACAATATTGTGTTGGTTTTGCCATATATCAACATGAATCTGCCACAGGTATACACGAAACATATATAATATCATATATGAAACGAGTCACCAGTCCAGGTTCGATGCACGATACTGGATGCTTGGGGCTGGTGCACTGGGATGACCTAGAAGGATGGTACGGGGAGGGAGGAAGGAGGAGGGTTCAGGACGGGGAACACGTGTATACCTGTGGCAGATTCATGTTGATATATGGCAAAACCAACTTTTATTTTCAATTGTTCAGTTTTTAAATTGTATTCAAAATAGATATGCACATCTCTTCTGAGCTCCATATACATGAGTAAGCCAACGATGCTCACCCACATCTATCTGGACTGATGGTTTCCTACTTTCCTTTAAAGTATCATTACTGGAAACTTCACAACTGAGGGGAAATCTCTTCTTTGGTGGGGAGGCAGCTCTTATCTCAAGAGTCTCCTTTCAGCCTTCTTGCTACCACCTTGTTGGCAATGACAACCATTAATAACCAACAAGCACAGAAGAGAAAAAGTTCTAAAGCCCTTACCAACGTTTTAGTAAAGACTTTGTGGTAAGAAGGCAGTAAAACCAGAATATCACATGAAACTGAATCTATAAGAGCTCATCAGGACTCTGAGTCTCAGTGCTGCCCTCCTGTCCTTCTAGAGAGAAGATGGGGACACCATTCCCACATTTAACTCCTTGAGCTTTCTCCCACACCTGATTTCCCCCAACCGTTTTAAGAGATTCAATTATTTCACCATGACCCACAGCAGTTAACTCACCACTATGTTCAAGGTTGATACAAGGAACAATTTTTTAATTAAAATACCATTTGAAGACATTTTTTAACATACAACATGTTAATATTTGTCACTACTGCTGTGGTGTGACCCTGGAAAAGACGTTATTAAACAATCTCAAAATTTAAGTTGTCATTTCAGAAACAAGATTATAATTAGGTGTTCAGTATCCATCATGAAATTAGCATGAAGTCAGTCATATACATGATCAACTGTATGGAATGAAGAGAAGGTGCTAATGCGAGGTGGTGCCTGCCACATTTCCTTTCTACATCACATGATTGAGCCTCTCAGGACAGCTTTCTCTCCTCTAATGTTTCCTTATGGAAATTCAGAACTTAGCCTGGAAACTGTAGGCCATTTCCATTTCTAATAAAAAATTTCAAATGATAAAAAGAAAATATTATTCCCTTTTCCTCTACAGTTACAGAGAAGTAGATTTAGTTTTGTGACATAAAACTGAACTTATAATTGTAATTTCTAACACATAAGTCTTGTAAAACATCTGAACTTCAAAGATAATTGCTATGCCCTATAAAAGTAACCTCTAACATCTAAAAAAAAAAAAAAAACCTATATGTTATTGATTATCTAAAAAGCCTGCTTTCCAGGTGTTACTATTTAAACAAACTCTTCCTTATTTGCCCAGGCATTTCCTGGTTTGAGCACTAAAAAGTCCCTCTTCCCAGGAAAACTCTCAGTCCCGGGTAAACCCAGACATTAGTCAGACTAATTGACATCCTTGTGTTCTGGAAAGTATAAATACATGCAAATTTTCTTTGTAAAGCCAGAAAAGAATGATTGGCATTTAGCTCTTCACCTCAAAGTAGGAAGATTTTAAAACCTGACTGCGATATTCCTTGCTTAAACAAAGGGGTTAAGAATCTGTGTCTCACTTAACAATTCAAGCAACTGCAAACTATGAACTTCCTTGATAACTGTAAATAAGTCAATATGCCCTGAATCCTAGAATATCAGAATATATTTTTGTGCACACCAAGTACTCACAACAAAATGAAACACATTTAATAAGTCTATCACATAACAAAATAGTTTTATGATTCATTTCATTTATGATTCATTTCAAACAGCTTATCAGTAGTAATTCTAGTGTTCTCTGAAGAATTGAATGGACTCAGCACTATTGAAACACTGCCTTAGAATGAGCCCTATGGTCCTGGATTAGAATCAAGGATGTATGTTTTAGCTTAATATAAATACAAATGGAAAGATACAATAACAATTATAGACACACACACATATTTATATTATACACATATTATATATACATATGGGTTAGTATACATAAATATATTACCTCACTTTTTTGGCAGAGATGGCCAAGAATAATGACACCCCAGGGGCTGTTACCACATTCAGTTCCTGATCTTGGACCCAGAAGCCAACATGAAAGAGCTTCCAGTGGCCAGAGCTGGAACAACCCAAGCAACAAAATAAATAATATAGCATGAGATTGCAATTTAGAATAAAATATAAACACAAGATTCCACTAAAATTTTAAGGAATAAAAATGACAGAATAAGAAAGTAGACATAAGCAAAAATATACTTCAAAAACATTTTCTGGAAAAAGGAAAGTAGTCAGAATGTTCTGGTAATCAATTAATTGAGATGGAGAAAACCATAAACCAAACTGCTCACAGGAGGGATAGAGATGAAAAGAGGGATGATTTCCCTCATCAAATGCTGATGATGGCTCAATCCTTAGAGATGCAAGATACAGAACGGAGGGGTAGAACTGAGAGATAAGTCTAAAACAGAGGCTTTGGTTAAAAGTGTGTATGTGGAGGGAGGAGGGTTCAGGATGGGGAACACGTGTATACCTGTGGCGGATTCATGTTAATGTATGGCAAAACCAATACAAATTGTAAAGTAATTAACCTCCAATTAAAATAAATAAATTTATATATTTTTAAAAAATGTGTATGTGGAACATTCATTTATTCCATTGCTTTCCACACCCTAAATATGAAATCCTGGGAACTAGATGTCTATTCCCTAGAGGGCACCTTCTCTAGGAAAACTGAGAAGTCCAAGAGAAAACATAATCTCTGAGACAGTAGATTATAGACCTAGAGAGTTGACTATACTCAAGTATAATCAATAGAAATGGCATCCAAAAGACAGGAATTCAATATTGGTTCATTCAATTAACAGGAGTTTCAGAGGTGAAAAAGAATAACTGGGAGATGTAAATTATTAGAGAAATAATACTAGCGAAATTCCCAGAGGTAACAAGTACAAGTTGTCAGACTGCAAATTCCCACTGACTATCCAATATACTGAATTAAAAAAAAAATAGACCTGTAACACATTATTTGAAATTTTGCACACCAAACTTGAATAAAACAAATGAGAAAATATAGGTTATCTACCCAAAATAATAATGATATGGCATTTCTCATTCATAATCCTATATGCTACAGGACATTAGACCAAACCTTCAAAAATATGAGGGAAAAATTATTTTCAGCAATTAATTCTCTGCAGAATTATCAGCCAAGTGTGAGATAAAAGATACGTTTGTAAAGGCATGAATTCAAATAAGTTCTCCTTCAGCTCTATTCAGTTCAGTCACTCAGTTATGTCCGACTCTGTGACTCCATGGACTGCAGTACCCCATGACTGTTAGTGACCGTCCATCACCAACTCCCAGAGCTTGCTCAAACTCACGTCCATTTAGTCAGTAATACCATCTAACCATCTCACCCTCTGTCATCCCCTTCTCCTCCTGCCTTCAATCTTTCCCAGCATCAGGGCCTTTTCCAATGAGTCAGTTATTCGCATCAGGTGGCCAAAGTATTGGAGTAAATGTATTAATTCAAATAAATTCTCCTTAGGTGCACCTTTTCTAAGGATTCTGTTTGGCAAGACGCTCCAAAAAAATAAGAGGACTAACCAAGAAAAAGAAATGGAATAAGACCCAAATTGTTGGTTTCAACCTAAAGGAAGTGGTGAATCAGAGTTCCCAAAGGGCAGATATGGAGAACAATCAGGCCAACAATCAAGAGCAAAGAAGACAGGACACCAAGAGGACTCCAAAGCCCCCAAGGAGAAAAGGAGAGGGCAACAAATGGGATACAAATACAGCAGAACATTTAGAAACATTAAACATAACTGAATGGAAGTTGGGGAAAAGAAAAAAGAGCACTTTGAAAAAATTTAACTCTACAATAAATGAATACATTCTTACAAGCATTGACTTTTAGTCACTTAGAGTAGGACTATATCCATAGTGGGAATACTGGAGAAGAGAAGGTAGATATCCTAAAAGATATAAACCCTTATCAATTAAAACAGGAAGTCAGTAGGTAATCTCTCAACTTGATTAATAAGAATATAATAGTATAAGCATATCACTGTAAGTAAAAACAACCACTGAAAATAAAGCAAATAAAGACAATAAAAATGATAACTTCCTAAAAGTAATTTTTAAAAATCAGAGAAATAATAGTAGAGAATGTCCTGAAAATGAGTGCTGGACACGTTCATACTGACAACACCCTCAAAGTGTGCATCACCTGGCAATATATATGTGCCAGCTTATAGTATTGTATAATGTTGCATCATTAAGGATTAAAGAGAAGATTCATGGATACCAAAAAGTGTGTGCTGATTCCAGCTAATTTTCTAACCTACATTTTCTTTTCTTTTTCTTTTACTCAATAGGTAATTTTCTTGAGCATCTAGCAATGCCAGGCATCATTCTAGATGCTGAGTCTAGAGCAGTGATCAAACACCAAATTCTTGCTTTGTGGAGCTCATTGCATGTACAGAGGACAGACAATATAACTACTAAATATAGAAAGTGTCAGGCATGGTGAGTTTCAGTATGAATAAGCATGGAAGCATAGTAGTTTCATAGTAAATTTTGAATTAATTATATATTTTAATAGTTTCATACCTTCATCAACCTGATATTTCCCAAATGTGAGATTCTTGCTATGCTTAAAGCTACTTAAAAGTTGAAAGAAGAGGCCAATAATCACCACCTATATATCCTTTTCCTAAATTCAATTGTTAAAAACATTATGCATTTGCTTGCTCTTACTTTCTCCAGTGAGGGAAGGAGTGAAAAAGAGAGACAGAAACAGAAAGATCTACATTATTTAACTTTTTTCTGAGCCACTGGAAACTATGCTATAAGCATCATGATCCCTACTTCATTCAGCACATATCTCCTAAGAATAAGAATATTCTCTTAGCTAACCACAATACCATTATTTCACCTAAGAAAATCAATGATGTATGTTTGTTGCTCCTGGGATGGAACTGCTTCTGAGACATTTTAATGAAGATAGCAAGGAAAATATATACATAATTAGTTTATACCACTATCTTCAATTCAAATCTACATCCCAGGGTTCTACCTTAACTTTTCCCAACCCATATTTGCAGCTCCCTTCTCCCACAATGAAAATCATTATTTCCCCCCTACATCTATATATTCACTCATTAGCTGTGTCCTACTACACAAAATAGTTTGAAAATTATACCACCAATATCACTAAAAACAAAAAAATCTAATAAGAGCTCAAAGGTGTTTGTAATTGTTTTAGCCTTGAAATACTTTCTTCTAAGTGTACATGATCAAAGTACTGTATTCAAAAATCACTTGATTAATTTCTTCTTTGGTGTATTAGGGAGGATATCAACTTTACACAAAGTAAGGACGCTTGTGTCTGTATTTAGTTTCAATGTTTGCTTTTTATTTCACCTGTTTTGTTTGCTTTTTTTGAATATATAAAATATTTACATGAATATTACATCACAAAAGTCAAAACCATTTACAAGTTTATTCAGGGAACTCTAGTTCCCACATGTCTACCTTCCTCAATTCTCACCTGCCTGCTTATATAACCACTTCCATTGGTTTCTAGCTTGTCATTCCTGTATTTCTATTTGAAAAACCAAGTTGTGTGTGTGTGTGTTCTTATTTCTCCTTCTTTATTACACAAAGATAGTGCACTATATACCCTCTTTTGCACCTTGCTTTCTTTAACAATATATCCTGGAAATGATTCCATATAGTTTCATAAAGATCTTCTTTGTCATTTCATGATGACAAATTATTCCATTTTGTAGCTCTTAGAGTGGATATTTAGGCTGTTTGCAACATTTTACTAATACAAATCATTTTGCCATGAGTAGCTTGGGGCATTTTGTATTCTATATTTAAGATGTACGTACCTTCAGAGGCTTAAAAATATTTTGAGAATTTGCCACATAGGATGGTTAAATGCTAGAGATATCGTTAAGACAGTGTGGTAGTTGTCTGTCCAAAATCCATTTTCTTCTCTCTACTCACAGAATCTTGGTTGAATTATAGACCTCAGTGTGCCAACTAGAATACTATATTCTCCACCCACTCTTAGGCAGACTCAACAGAGAGGAGGTCCTTTGCCCTTCTCTCATCTGCCCTTTTTTCTTTTTTACTTTTTATTTTATATTAGAGTATAGCTGATTAACAATATTGTGATAGTTTCAGGTGACCAGCAAAGGGACTCAGTCATACATATATATGCATCCATTCTCCCCCAAACTCCCCTCCCATCCAGACTGCATATAACATTGAGCAGATTTCCCTGTGCTATACAGTAGGCTCTTATTGGTTATCCATTTTAAGTATATTAACAGCAGTGTGTACCCTGCACTCTTTTTGTGTAAAATCTGAACAAAATGTCTGGAAGTCCAGATGCCATTTTGGACTATGTACTTAGTCGCTCAGTCATGTCTCTTTGCAACCCTTTAGACTGTAGCCTGCCAGGCTTCTCTGTCCATGAATACTCGAATGGGTTGCTATTTCCTCTCCAGGGGATCTTCCCAACCCAGGGATTGAACCCAAGTCTCCTGTGTCTCCTGCATTGCAGGTAGATTCTTTACCTGATGATCCATCAGGGAAATACCTTTGGATTATGAAGTAACTTCAAAATCTGCAATCTACATACAAAGGATGGCATAGCAGATAAATAAGAGACTGAGTTTTGGCCCAAAACTGCCTGCCTCTAGATTTCCTTACATGAAAGAACAATAAACTTCTCTATCATTGGAGCTATTTGTTTGGATTTTTCTGATAATAAGCCAAATAAAATAGTAGTGATATAGAAACCGGTACCTGATAGCAGAGTGACTTTAGGAACTTGAGTCAAAATATGCCAAGGCTTAGCAGAGGCAAGCCAGCTGGAAAACTGATGATCTTTATAATGGGAGAGCAAAACAGGCAAATGTTTGCCTCTGCTTTGGCAGAATGTCCACATGCTGATGGACTCCAGTGTTAGGGGAAATGGTTGGGATATTCATAATGATCCATGTGTTGGCTCTTTCCTGTCACTTTCAGTAAAACCTAATAGGGAGAAATAACTCAGATCAGAGCTATCAAGTCTGCAACCTGACATTAAAGGAAACCCTGTCTTAGTCAGGGAACTGTTCCCTGCCTGTGTTCTGTAATCTAAGTTTAATTAGAGACCCACAGTTTGAGGCCTCCGAGGTACAGGAGCAACCAGTGCTTCTGTACTTTCAACCCAAAACAGTAATAAGATGTGTCTGTAAAAGTGCAGCCTTAACAAGATTTTGGATGGAAAGTGCATCTGCTGCAAAAGACAAGATCGAGGGTGTACCCTCCCACTGGACCCATTATTCCAAGTGTCCTCCAGACATCAGCCTTGAAGTTGAAAGACAGCACTGGAGAGAACACCAAAGCCACAACTAAAAGATGAAACTCTCAGGCTTTAGAATTATGTCTCAATGAGAGAACTAGAATAGTACATCCTTTTGAGAAAGGATGTATTGCCACTGCTGCAGCCCTGGACCGTGACCATGAAAATTGTCTCTGCCTCCTTGACTTCTGTCTTCCACAGGAAAACCAGCTGCTCTTGATGCTCTAGTGTTATATCAGAAATGCTAAAGCAGTTATATCAGAAATGCTGCAAGGGAGGAAATGTGTTATTGGCTTTCTTCCTCCTCAGACCAAGAGGCGATCAGGAGTTCTGACTACCATCGGATGGACTAAAGACAAGTTCATTCAGTCAGGACATTCTTCTAGCTGGGTCTTGCTGACCATACAAGGTCAACTCATAATCCCTAATTCCTTTTGAGCCAAAAAACTTGAATGCTGGTCTTTGACTCTTTCCAAGGGAAGGGGGAAAAAATATGCAAAAAACTACATCTCTGCCAAGATTAAAGCCTACTTTGCCTCTTTCAAACAAGTCCCCTAGGTGACATCATCATAAGATTAAATCGAAGAGATATCTCTTACAGACTTCATGAAGAAGCGAAACTTGAAATATGGGTTGAAATACATTAACTCTGACTTACTTCAAGCAGAATAAGCAGCATGCACAAAGGATTAGGGGAGAAAAGGCTCAGGGTCAGTCTAAAGAATAGACGTATTTGGTTGAAGCTTCAGGTACAAGTGAAAAGATATATTTGGACATGGCCTTGAGTGCAAAGCTAAGACATTTGAAAGTTGTCCTGTAGGTAACAAGTGAAATGCTATGCAAGTAACACAGAAACATTTTCTATGTAGGTAACATATAAAACAATGCGGGATTTACAAACACTGTTTTTCTACAAGCTACATAGCAATGCCCACCATTCAAGGAGTCAGCAAGGACCAAAGAAAAACAGCACAAGTTCAACTGAAAGAGTGAATAAGCAAAATAAAGTGAATCCACATTAAACAAGCAAGTCCCTTTAGTGCTCCCCAGCCCAGGAAGCAATAGCAGAAGGGAAATGAGGTCAACTCTGCGTATTTGGAAAAACTATTCCACCTGTATTTCTACAGAATGAGACTAACCAATTTGGGAACTTCAGTAGCCTGTGACACATTATCTTTGCCAATTGAAATTTTGTAAATCTTGCCTTTTTTCTCTCCATCATAATTTGATAGTAGGTCAGCATTATTTGATAGAGATCAGCATTGTTACTGAAACTAGGAGCATGAAGGGTGAGATTTATAACTCACCCATCTAGATTAAAATCTGTCTAAAGGCATGACATGGCACTGCAGGCGGTCCTGAGGAAGGAGCAGATGCGTGTCCACTCCCTGGAGAAGGTGGTGGAGCAGAAGACTAAAGAGAATGATGAGCTGACCAGGATCTGTGACGACCTCATTTCCAAGATGAAGAGAATCTGACGCGGCAGCCCTGATCTTGCCGTCTTCCCTTTGTGTGTGTGTGTGTCTGTCTGTCTGTCTGTCTAGGTTTTTCTTCTCTATTGACGTCTTTTTTCAATTCGTTTTTAAACTAGGTTGCTTTAGGAAAAAACTAAATAAAGTTTCTCTTAAATCTAAAAAAAAAAAAAACCATTTACAAATATGTCAGAACCGCCTAAATAAAGAGACAGAAGTTCTTCTAGGCTTTCTAAGCAATCTTGATTTTTTTGCATCAATTTCTATAGTACACTCTCTACAAGCCTTAACTGAGCTAGGATACAGGATACAAAACGTTGTCTTTCTTTGGTCTCATTTATATCCATCAATTGTGTTACCTCCCTCTGGCAGTATCTAAGGATTTCTCTGCATTCTAGACAATGTGGTCCTGAAATGTGGTGTAATCTCAAGTTACTTGGTGAACAACCACTGTCCTCACATCAGTGCAGTCATCTCAGCCTCTGAACTGTCCACTCCATATTATAAATTTTCTCTATCTGCTCATGAAGCTGGCCCTCGGAAGACAGATCAGGCCTTGCTTTGAAAGGGGAATGATTAGCAGCAAAGATGGATTCTAGTGTAAAAGAGTATTTAAAAAATTATGAAACCAAAATACATATTATCAATGCCTCTCTACACAACAGAATAAATTATCCAAACTGAATGCAGCAGCAATATCGCTATTTGAGTTTGCCTTTCTCTCTCTCTCTCATTCTCTCTGTTTATCTTTTACCTCTCTCCTGTTTGGTACAGTACATTCTTTTAAATTACATGTTGCCAAGGGCAAACAGTTTTTGCTGGTACTTTCCTATCTCTGGAGGGAAACAAGGGTGAGTGTCATTTGAAGGTAGACAGCATCTTATTTGTACTGTTGGAAACCTTGCATCCTGCAGGCTTGATAAAAACTCAAAAAATAAGAATCCTACTTCTACTTTCAGTGGTACCATCAAGATCAGTGTCCTTGGTTATAATGAGAATAAAAAATTTAACTCCATAAATGCAGAATTTGTGATCTCATAAACAAAAAAAAATCCTTCTGAACTCAGGCACTTGACTAGCTAGATGTAAGCTTATAAAGTGACAGCTCTGATGATCTTTTTCTCTCCATAAAATCATACTTTCTACTCCTAAAATGAATGCATACCCATCAATCAGAAGTTAATTACATATTTTCTTGCCAAAGTTTTTTTTTTTTTAATTAATAACATTCTCTAAATTATGGAATTTTCCTCAGTGGACTAACACACTGTGGAATGTGGAGATAAAGATGATTGTCTGTCACAGAAACCTAAAGCTCTTACTGGGTTACCAGATAATGTGGGTTGATTTGTGTCCCCCCAAAAGATACACTGAAGTCCCAGGCTCTTGTTCCTGTGAATGTGATTTCATTCAATAGAAACATTTGTTAAGATATAATTCAGTTAAGATGAGGTCATTATGGTGGGCTGTAGCCTAAAATGACTGGAGTCCTTACAAGAAGAGGAAAGTGTCATGTGGAGACAGACACACAGGGGCAACACCATGTGATGACACAGGCAGAGACCACAGTGATGCAGCTACAAGCCAAGGAACGTGAGGGACTGTGGCCACCATGAGCAGCTAGGAAAAGGCAAGGGAAAGTTCTGCCCAAAGGTTCAGATGAAGCAGTACTCTGCTAACACCTTGATTTTTGAACTTTTAGCCTCAAGAACGGTGAGGGATACATTTCTACTGTTCTAAGTCATCCAGTTTGTGGTACTTTGTTACAATATTATAGGAAGCTCGTACTCAGGGCAATGAGCTAGTTGGGAGCAATGACATCCCCTTTTCCCAGCTGGAGGGACTGCACCTGAACTTGACATCTCAGAGAACAGAGACACCATATAGCTTGTAGGTGCTGGGCAGTTGACATTTCCCAACATGCATTAAACAGGTACTTGTCTCCTGTTTTACCAGGTGCTCTTACTCTCCCCTCATTAAAAGGTTGAGCAAAGGGAGGAGGAGTTCTGCTGCTGGAGCACAGCCCCATGATGAGTGCCACTGTGCCCAGGTCAAGCACGGAATGCTGAAGACACAAGAGGTGAGTGTAAGCCACCGACCTGCTCATGAGTGCCAGCCTGCACCAAGTGACAAGCTGGAACTTGCCCCAGGCCCTTTGCAGGGCACATCATGAATTCAAAACAATGTGACATTCCATTTACATATCAAATAATAAATGGAGAGTGTGGAAGTATAAAACCCATATCCTAGAGTCACGGTACTTGGCTTCGGAATCGACTCCTCTCTACTAGCATTGTAGCCTTCGGCAATGTATTAACCTCCTTGGCCTTAGTCTCCTTAGCTATGAAATGAAGATAAAGATAGGAAGGTTTCTTCTGGGTGTCCCTGAAAAGAGTAAGTGAAAACAAAATCCATGTAAAGTGGTGAACACAATTAGATGCAAGTGTTCATTGCAGTGGTTGATATTTCTTTTACCTGCCCTGAGCACTAAGTGACTGAGAATTTATTTCTCATGACTGATGACAAATCTCCAGCCTCCCACTGTGCCAACCCTCTGTCTTCCTGCAAGTATCACACTGACAAATTTCACTGGCTCAGCATTTTCCCTTGCATGCAGTTGTTCTGGGGCTTCATGTCCTTAAAGAGAGCCATGTTTACTGTTTCCATTATTTTTCCAAAATCAGTAGGCAAAACATTTACTTAAATTTTTGTACTGAAAAACAGCACAGTCTGAAGGACTCTGAGCTCCCTTGAATGAATGATGATTGTGAGTATCAGGTAAGTACTGTCACCACCAGTCATTCAGTTGCTTTCTCACTCAACTGAGAACAAAGAGCCACCATACCCCAAGATGTGCTTGCTTTTAATCATATATGTAACTTGCATTCTTCTAACCAAATTCCCATCAAAATGTCTATAATACAGCAAAAACTAACGTTTAAAAACTAAAATATCATGATATTAGATCATTTTGGTTCCTTGTTTATTGGGAATGATGAGTCCCACCAGCACTGGGTTATTCACAGAGAAAAGGATTGCATATAACACCCTGTATCCTACAACTGCGCTGTAATTGCTCTTATTCCTGGAGGATTTTTTTCTTTTCTCTTTTTTGGCTGATTGTTTTGGATTTTCTATATAGACAGTTGCATTATTTACAAAGACAGTTTTATTTCTTCCTTCCAAAATAATGTATCCTTTATTTTCTTTCCTTGTCTTATTGCATTAGGAAAGACTTCTGGTACAACTTTGAAAAGGAGTGGAGAGAGGAGATATTTTTGCATTGTTTCTGATCTGAATGGAAAAACTGCTCTACAGGTACAGTGGGAGGGACTTCCCAGGTGGCGCTAGTGGTAAAGAACCCTCCTGCCAATGCAGGAGTCCTAAGAGACGTGGGTTTGATCCCTGGGTCGGGAAGATCCCCTGGAGGAGGGCATGGCAACCTACTCCAGTATTCTTGCCTGGAGAATCCCAGGGACAGAGGAGCCTGGCGGGCTATAGCTCATAGGGTTACAAAGAGTCAGACACAACTGAAGCGATTTAGTACAGTGTAAGGAGAAGGGCTTCCATTTAGTTCCTCTGATTCACTTCAAATGGCCAGTTATTTTCTTCAACACACCTCTTTTTTACATTCTTACTCTTCTCCCCTTCCTTCACTTCCTCTTTGCTTCCCAACTGCGCCCAAGCCAAATCTGTTTCTTTTTCTTCCCAACTTTCAAAGTAGGTCATGCCCATCTGGTTTCTCTTATGGATCTCTAGATGTGGCTGGAGGAAGGGGGGATGGAGTGAGGGGAAAGGCCCCGTTAGAGTCAGGCTGGGTTATCTATAAGACAAACTGAACTTCCACATTGCCAAAGCAGACCTTTTTTTTGACATACCCCCTGTTTTACTATTGTGCTACAAAACAAATTAAAGCCTCTGTCTCTTTTCCGGCACCTTTTAAGGTGCTTTCCAAGGCCCTTCTTAGTTATTTTTACTTTGGTATATTTCAAGCCTGAGAAATGGCAGGAGGTAAGGGAAGGGAGAACGCAACCCTGCTATATGTATATTATGTTTATTATCACTAAGATTAAATTCATAAGAATCTTAATTATATGTTAACTAAAAAAATTTTACTTGAATTATAAAATAATTACTTTAATCGCTGAACAAATTATAAATGTGTGTTATTCCAAGGAAGTGTTTCAAAAATTAAAATAATGGGACTATATATTCTGCTATTCTGGACACGAGGACTACTCTGATATGTCCTATCAAATAACTGATTGTATCACTTTGACACTTACTAAAGAACTTTATTCCTCGATGTCACTGATTTTTTTTAAATTTCTGCTTTGCAATTGAAAAAGTGAAAAAGGAAACAAAGTGTTAAAAAACTGTAGTGAAAGGAAGCTAGAAAACTCTATATGTTTCCTATGTCACTGTTGTTGACAACGAGACTGGCTTTGTGTGCCACTGCAATGGACCAAACTGTCCCACTAAAATCCGTATGTCAAAGCCCTAACCCTCACGTGACTGTACTGGAGAAAGGGCCTCTAAGAAGACATATAAGGTTAAAGAAAATCATAAAGGGAAGCCCTGATCCCATGGAACTGGTATCCTTATAAAAGGGGAGAGACACCAGAGATCTCTCTCTCTCTCCACCATGTGAGGACACAAAGGAGCATGGCTGTCAGCAAGCTAGGACGAAAGCTCTCACCAGAAACCAAACCCTGCTGGAACACTGATCTTGGACTTCCCAGAGCTGTGAGGCATAATTTTTTTGTTTGTTTAAGCCACCCAGTCTATGTTATTTTGTTACTGCAGCCTGAGACAACTTAGACAATCACTGAATAGATGCCAGGAAAAGGAGGGTTACATAGTATGAACAGCTTGAGAAAACCTGTTCTAAGACAAAATTACCTTCATGAAAATATATTGTATCTGAGTCTCCAGCAATATTTTGGTTTTCTTTTTAACACATTAGGGAATCATCTGGAGAAGTTTCAAAAAACAGATTCCTCAGCCACAGCCTCCAAGATTTTGATTCAGTAGATCCAGACACATAACACGCATGGAATTCTCATGCTGCCTCAGTCACCTGTGAATGCAAGAATTCACTGGAACTAGAGTAGGTCTGGGGCCCTGTCAGACATGCATGCTTTGTGATCCAAACTTAAAGAAAAACAGTTATGTCTCCTTCAGCTTTTACTTCCCTTTCAGAATCCCCCTCTTCAATACAAGGTTATTCGTCTTCTATCTCCGAGGATCCTAAATTCCACCACATCTGGCTTTGTACTGATCTTTAAGGAAGAGGCTAATGACAAAAGGACCTGGGTTCAGGAGAACTGGGATCTCATCCAGGGCCTGCCTCTGACCAGATGTGTGACTTTGGAGAAGGTCATATACAACTTTCTTTTCTCAGTCATGTCATCATCCATACAAAAAGAGGTATGCTACAAATATGTCTAAGGTGTCCAATTTTGTCTAAAATTCTCTGAGATCTAGTAAATAAATTTATAACAAACATGCCCATACCTGGAGGAAGAGAAACACAACCATTTATTAGCAACGGCCTTCAGTAAGTCAAGTCATCTAACTTCTCTAGGCCTCACTGTGCTGTGCTTAATCGCTCAGTCACGTCTGAGTCTTTGCAGCTCCACGGACTGTAGCCTGCCAGGCTCCTCTGTCCATGGGGATCCTCCAGGCAAGAACACTGGAGTGGGTTGCCATGCCCTCCTCCAGGGCATCTTCCCGACCTAGGGATTGAACCCAGGTCTCCCGCATTGCAGGCAGATTCTTTACTGTCTAAGCCACCAGGGAAGCCCTACCAGGCCTCATTACTGATGTCAAATTGTCTGATTTTTAAACACCAGTTTTGCCACCTACTGGCTACAAAGATTTGGGAATATTACTTAACCTCTTTGAACCAGTTAACCAAACTAAAAGATGAGGATAATAATGGCTCTTTCATCATAAGGTCATTGCAAAGATTAAATGAGTTAATATACTTAGCATGTTTAGAGAAGTGCTGCAAATAATAAGAGCACAATCAATGTCAGCTATTATTATCATCCTTGTCATAATAAAATGAGAATAACCACCTGCTTTGATTTCTTGCCATGATTCACAAGGACCAATTGAGGTATTGTATATCAAAGTGATTTTTAAATTTAAAAGTGCTATTTAAAGTGAAGAAATGATCCAAATGTTCAGTTACTGGTTACTGAATTTTTAACATATGTGCCATATACAACAACTATGGGGAAGACTATGGAGGTTCCTTAAAAAAACTAAAAATGGAACTACCATAAGATCCAGCAGTCCCAATCCTGGGCACACATCCAGAAAAAACTGTAATTCAAAATGAAGTGTGCACCCCAATTTTCACTGCAGCACTATTTACAACTGTCAAGACATAGAAACAGTTTAAATGTCTATCAACAGATGAATGGATAAAGAAGATGTGGTACATATACACAAAAGAATACTACTTAGCTGTAAAAAATTAAATAATGCCATTTGCAGCAATATGGATGGAGATAGAGACCATCATAATAAATGAAGTAAGCCCAAGAAAGACAAACATCATATGATACTATATGTGGAATCTAAAAAAGTGATACAAATGAACTTATTTATAAAACAGAAACAGACACACAGCTTTCAAAAACAATCTTGTGGTAACCAAAGGGGAAACATGAAGAGAAGGCATCAATTAGGAGGTTGGGATTAACATACACACCCTATTATGTGTAAAACAGATAATCAACAAGGACCTACTTATAGCACAGGGAACTCGACTCAATATTCTCTCAGTGACTGATATATAACTCAATGATATTGCTGTACACCTGAAACTAACACAACACTAAATCAACTATACTCCAATATAAAATAAAAAATTAAATTTAAGATAAATATGTGCCATATTCATACAATGGAACATAATTCAGCAATTGAAAGGAACTAGCACACACACTGGAGAAGGCAATGGCAACCCACTCCAGTGTTCTTGCCTGGAGAATCCCAGGGACGGGGGAGCTTGGTGGGCTGCCGTCTATGGGGTCTCACAGAGTCGGACACGACTGAAGTGACTTAGCAGCAGCAGTGTTACATGTGTACTGATGAAACCAAAGACATTTTTCCAAGTAAAAGAAGCCACACACAAAATATTGCATATTTATTCTATGTACTGATCTGCAAATTTATAGAGGCAAAGCAGATCAGTGGCTAGGATAGGTGTGGGAGGAGGGAAATTGACTGTAAACAGGCATGCGGGAAGTTTGGGAGTCACTGGAGATGTTCTACAACTGAACTGTGGTGATGGCTGCACAACTCTATTAAGCTACTAAAACCGTTGAATTGTATGTTCACAGTGATTGCAAGCTATGTTGTATAAATTAAACCTCAATCAAGCTATTAAACTAATAAATACAAAGTGAAGGCATTACTGCCACTTAATATGTTATATTGTAAACCCTGTTTCTTTCTTAAAAATTGATTTGACATTGCTCAGTTTTGAAAACAAAGTGCTTTGAAAGCTGTCATTCTCTACACAAAGTAATAATGTTACTTATAAAAATAAAAATAATAAAAACATTTTAAGGCACTCTGTTGTGGCCCATCCCCCCCCCACAACCATTCCCACAGTCAAATACTCCCACAAGAGTCCCTGTTTCATGAGCCCGAGTTCCACAGTCCACTCACTCCCATAACTAAGCTTTCCTCAGAACTCCATCAGCCCATCTTGGGGATCACACTCCAATAGAATGAAAAAAAAAAAAAAACAAGCTTTAGAGTTAGTCATGGGTTCAAACCTCAGTTCAGCACATACCACTTGTATGACCCTAAGCAAAGTATTTACCCCAAGCACCTCCTTTTCCCAAGGGCAGGAAGACAGGAACCAAAGTAGAGAGATCAGTCCTACACTGAAAAAGCCCACTCATTCTCTCCACATCTTTCCAAATTCAGCCGAGTCCTAACTCCTCCATGTGGGCTTCTCCTAACTCCTCCTTCAGCTCTTCTATGAAGTCATCCATGGAAGTTCCTTCACCAACCTTAACTCTGAGCTCCTTGAGGATAGGCACCAGGTCCTCTATATATGTTTCAAACTTTTAGGTGGGAGATGTGCAAGCTATATTCATTAAAAATCAACTATGGTATTTCTGCTCATCACTGAGTGAGCTGCTTCTCATGATCATTTTTGATAAGAAGGGTACTGACCATTAGGTCCCTGTCTACATCCCAGGAGCCTGAGGTTTTATCCTTGTTAGGTTTGCCCTAACCTACCTAGTCTGCCTTTATTATTTCTTCATGGGAACAGATATTAAGATGTGCCAACATGTTAAAAATCAGAGACGTCACTTTGCTGACAAAGGTCCATATAGTCAAAGCTTTCGTTTTCCCAGTAGTCATGTACGGATGTGAGAGTTGGACCATAAAGAAGGCTGAGTGCTGAAGAATTGATACTTTCAAACTGTAGTGCTGGAGAAGACTTTTAGAGTTCCTTGGACTGCCAGGAGATCAAACCAGTCAATCCTAAAAGAAATCAACCCTGGATATTCATTGGAAGGACTGATGCTGAAGCTGAAGCTCCAATACTTTGGCCACCTGATGTGAAGAGCCGCCTCATTAGAAAAGACTTCGATGCTGGGAAAGATTGAAGGCAGGAGAAAGGAACGACAGAGGATGAGACAGTTGGATGGCATCACCGACTCAATGGACATGAGTTTGAGCAAACTCTGGGAGATGGTGAAGGACAGGGAAGCCTGACATGCTGCAATCTGTGAGGTCGCAGAGTCAGCTACAACTTAGCAACTGAACAACAACAACACATGGAGAAAGAGCCAGTATGTTGCCAGAGAATGGAGCTTTTTCATAGTGCAAGGACAGCTGTTCCTATGAAGTCTGGATTCTGATGACAGAGCCTAATCAGTTAAGTTCATCAACCTAGATTTACTATTTTGCCCCCCCATCCTAAGTTTGGTGAACATCATTAGCCAATAGACTCAATAAATAAAGATTTTTAAAGAGAAAAGCATTCAAAAGCATGGCTGGAGACTTGTCAGTTGAATACTTTGTTGACTATATTTGTCACTCAGGCTCATTTACAGAGCCTTTCCCTGGAATCCCTCCCACTAAGAGAAAGTCATTTGACATCAGACTCAACCACGTGATTTGCTTTAGCAAATGGAATGTGAGCAGAAATGATTAACCTTATAAGTAAGCAAAAGCTTTAAGAACGATTGTGATGTTCTGCCATTACCCTTCCCTCTGCCTAAGAATAGTCTGGCTCCATCGGTCTGTGTCTCAGGACAAACATGTGGAGTGAACCCACTAGTCCACAGTTTATATGTACTGTGGGCAAGATACAATCCTTTGCTGTAATAAGCCACTGAAATTTCAAAGTTATGCTTTGTTCACAGTGGAACTTCCTGAGAACTGACTAACACAGAAAGTTAACTGTACACATCTCATACTCTCTCTCTGGTTTTTGTCACACCATAAATCTAGAAAGAGTTAGATGGTTGAATAGCATCACCAATTCAATGGACATGAGTTTGAGCAAATTCCAGGAGATAGTGAAGATCAGGGAAGCCTGGCATGCTGCCATCTATGGGGTTGTGAAGAGCTGGACATGACTTAGCAACTAAAAAACAACAACAAATCTTGAAGGAACTGGAAGCTCATTTTTTTTAAGTCAACAGCAAAAGAGAGAAGAACTATGTCATATAGCTGTTGGAATTGTCTGGTGGGCCAACGTATGGAATCATCTAGGATTCTGTGAGCTCACTTAATGTGAGCACCTCCCCACCACAACCTGTTCCCTTCTCACTTCATTCCTACTTCCACAGCGGAGGTAGGAAATTACAGATAAATGTCTACCAGGGTCTTAACTTTTCTCTTTACAGGTGAGATGAACAAGTCATACACAGTCCCTACCTTTAAAAGCTTCTAGGGAGCTTCTGGTAGGAAAATGTGCATATTTGCTTCCTCAGATATTAAAGTAAGGTTTCAGCATCCATGTGGAAAGCTAATAAATGTGACTGGGATGTGTCTAGGAGTCAATGCATTGTTCATCATTCTTCCCACTCCCCACTGCTTCAACCACCTTCCTCCAATACATGCACAGCTACCACCCCCACCTCCAGCTATCACTCAAGCTGGATTAGATTTCCCTCTGAGTTCCCACAGATCTCTGGACTTCCCTATTTGCCCAACTATTACTAAGGACTGGATTTACTTGTTTGTGAATCAATGAATTAAACTACATTCTTTATCGTATCCCCAGAAGTTGGCTCAGGGGGTACAATGCTTGGAACAGGGTACTCATTCATTAACATTTTTGAATGAATAAATTTGATCAGTTAATTCCTTCATAATGACTTTTGAGCTCTCACTACAAGTTGATCAATTTGTTATGCCATGGGCTCAGGGCTCCAACTCAATCCTCATAGATGCTTTTTAAACTTAACTTACAAGGAGTTCTCTATGTGAAATCAGTACGTGATTCACATACACCTACAATGTTAAAGCACTCACAGAGCCTCGTGGAAATTCAAATGGGCAATCCACAAATTGAATTATCAGCTCCTAATTAGGCAGATGTTAACTTTCATTAAAACTGGTAAAATATATTCCAGAAGTTAATTAATAGCTTTGAAAATAACCATGAGCTTCACAAAGCTGAAATCTGCCAAAGCAGGGGTGTTCTGAGGTATGTGCAGCAGAGTTTCCAAGTGTATGATATGTTTCCATAGTTGCCTACACTGTAATAATCAAAGAATAGATAAATTAATTTATCTAAAAAATTAAAAAATGGAATGAACTCAAATTGCCTTTATCTCCTGAAAGGCCTCCAGAGTTGCCAGAGTAAGAAAGACCATGCCCTTACTTACTCCAGGGGTATCTAAAAAACTTTGTTTCTATGAGTTCCTTTTTATAGATGAGGAATGATTCTTATTCTGTTTATTTTTACATAACACCTCTATCATCAACCATATTTCAAAATAATGATTTGGATTTGCTGAAGCCACTGTGGAAAACAGCATGCAGGTTTCTCAAAAAACTTAAACATACCTACCATTTGACCCAGCAATTCCACTCCTGGATATACATCCAAACAAAAACAAAACACCTAGAGCAGGACATCCTGGAGTACAAAGTCAAGTGGACCTTAGGAAGCATGGCTACAAACAAAGCTAGTGGAGGTGACAGAATTCCAGGAAGCTATTTCAAATCCTAAAAGATGATGCTGTGAAAGTGCTACACTCAATATGCCAGCAGATTTGGAAAACTCAGTAGTGGCCACAGGACTGGAAAAGGTCAGTTTTCATTCCAATCCCAAAGAAAGCCAGTGCCAAAGAATGTTCAAACTACTGCACAATGACATGCATCTCACACGCTAGCAAAGTAATGCTCAAAATTCTCCAAGCTAGGCTTCAACAGTACAAGAACTGAGAACTTCCACATGTTCAAGCTGGATTCAGAAAAGGCAGAGGAACCAGAGACGAAACTGTCAACATCCATTGGATCATTGAAAAAGCAAGAGAATTCCAGAAAAACATCTACTTCTGCTTTATTGACTATGCCAAAGTCTTTGACTATGTAGATCACAACAAACTGTGGAAAATTCTTCAAGAGATGGGAATACCAGACCACCTGACCTGCCTCCTGAGAAATTTGTGTGCAGGTCAAGAAGCAACACTTAGACTTGAACACGGAACAACAGAGTGGTTCCAAATTGGGAAAGGAGTACGTCAAAGCTGTATATTGTCATCCTGCTTATTTAGTTTATATGCAGAGTTCAGTTCAATACTGTTCAGTCACTCAATGATGTCCAACTCTTTGCAACCCCATGGACTACAGCACATCAGGCTACCCTGTCCATCACCAACTCCCAGAGCTTGCTCAAACTCATGTCCATAAAGCCGGTGATGGACTCAGTGATGATGCAGTTGGTGATGATGCATCCAACCATCTCATCCTCTGTCATCCCCTTCTTCTCCTGCCTTCAGTCTTTCCCAGCATCAGATACATCATGCGAAATGCTAGGCTGGATGATGCACAAACTGGAATCAAGATTGTTGTGATAAATATCAATAACCTTGGATATGCAGATGACACCACCCATACGGCAGAAAGCAAGGAGGAACTAAAGAGCCTTTTCATGAAAGTGAAAGAGGAGAGTTAAAAAGCTAGCTTAAATCTCAACACTCAAAAAACAAAGATCATGGCATCCAGGCCCATCTCTTTATGTCAAATAGATGGGGAAACAGTGGAAAAAGTGACAGACTTCATTTTCTTGGGCTCCAAAATCACTGCAGATGGTGACTGCAGCCATGAAATAAAAAGACACATGCTCCTTGGAAGAAAAGCTATGACCAACCTAGACAGCATATTAAGAAGCAGAGACATTACTTTGTTGGCAAAGTAATGTCCATCTAGTCAAAGCTATGGTTTTCCCAGTAGTCATGTATGGATGTGAGAGTTGGACTATAAAGAAAGCTGAGCACCAAAGAACTGATGCTTTTGAACTGTGGTGTTGGAGAAGACTCTTGAGAGTCCCTTGGACAACAAGGAGATCAAACCAGTCAATCCTAAAGGAAATCAGTCCTGAATATTCATTGGAAGGACTGATGATGAAGCTGAAACTTCAATACTTTGGCCACCTAATGCGAAGAACTGACTCATTGGAAAAGACCCTGATGCTGGGAAAGGCTGAAGGCAAAGGGGACAATAGAGGATGAGATGGTTGGATGGTATCACCAACTCAATGGACATGAGTTTGACCAAGCTCAGGGAGTTGGTCATGGACAGGGAAGCCTGGCATGCTACAGCTCATGGGATTGAAAAAGTTGGATATGACTGAGCACCTGAACTAAACTGAACTGCACTGAATTAAAAAAGATACATACACTCCAATGTTTACAGTAGCATTACTTATAACTTCCCAGTTATGAAAGCAATCTATGTGTTCATCAACAGATGAATGGATAAAAAAGATGTGGCACATATATACAATGGAACACTACTCAGCCATATAATACAATGAAATTTTGCCACTTGCAGCAACATGGATGGACTTGGAGGCCACTGTGCTGAGTGAAATAAGTTAGTCAGAGAAAGACAAATACCGTATATATCACTGATATGTGGAATCTATAAAACACAACAAACCAGTAAATAATACAGAAAGAGGCAAACTCACAGATAAAGAGAACTACTGTTTACCAGTGGGGAGAGGTTACCAGTAGGGAGGGACCATACAGTAGAGGAGGGGAGGGGAGGAGTTATTATGGGGTTATATAAAATAATGTATGTGAAATTTTTGAAAATTGTAAAGCACTACAGAATTTAAAGAATCTAATATTGTATGATATCACTTATATGTGGAATCTAAAAAATACAACAAACTAGTGAATACAACAACAACAAAAAAGAAGCAGGCTCATCGACGTAGACAACAAACCGGTGGTTAAGGGAAGAGGGGGTAGTGGCAACGTAGGGCTGGAGGGGTGGGAAGCACAAACTACTGGGTATAACATGGGCACAGGGATATAGTGGACAACATGGGAAATATTGCCAATAATTTGTAATAACTGCAAATGGAAAGCAACCTTTAAGAATTAAATAATTTTAAAATTTTAATAATACAAAATATAAATAAAATCAAATTTTTAAAAGAATCTTTCATTCAATTAAAAAATGAAAAAAAATTAATTTTTAAAATGATAACTTATAAATACCATCTTCTTTGGCAGAAAAAAAAAATCCTTCCATCCAATCCTCCTATTAGGCTTTAGTCCACGTAAGCCCTTTCTCTTAGTTTAACAGGACTGACAAAAACAAATCACAATTCAAGACTTCAGTTTGTCAACTTTCCTTTCCCCTGTTCAGTGAAATTCTCCTACCTACCCATCACCCAGTCCCTGCTGATCCTGAGAGGCACTCCAGAAGGCAGGAAGAAGGGTACACATGCTTGCTTTCTGAGTTGAAGAAGAGGATTTCATTTGTTTTAGAAATGCCAAGCTATTGGGGGGGGGAAATCGCCTTCTCCGTTTAGCCACGAGGCTACACACAAGAAAGATAAGCAGTAAGGCAAGTATTTCGGGAAACACAAGGGTTGTCTGCAGAAGTTCCAATATCCTTTCAACGTGAAGATTATAACAAGCTGTCCACAAATCACATTGTCTATGTAAAATTGTCTCTTTCATTTCGTTGCTTCCTTGTCTCCTCTGCCATCTGCGAGGGTTGTGGTTCAAATAATTTGATTTTACCCCTGAAATATGGAATCAACTTATATAAAGCCTCATGGGTTGAGAGCCACCAAGGTTCCAGACAGGAGATAACCAACTAGCCCTAGGGAAGCTTCCTTCAGCAGCAGCACCAGGATTCCATAATGTCCCTCCCAAGTAAATTTCTCTGGCCTTGCGGCAGGTGGGTACTCCTGGAACATTATGAAGATCACGAAAGCTCCTGCCAACCCGAAAAGTCAGCTCCAACCCACTCCCTTCTCCTTTTCTTCTCTGCCTTCCCCCATCTCTCTGCCCCTTCCACTTTTCCCCATCCCAATTTGCCTTCACTACTTCCCCACCCTCTTCTTCTCCTTAAAGCATCCTGTAGATGTTGACCGAAATTTTCCCCTTGAGGACATCTGAGTAATAATTCACCTCCAGAGGGTTTGCCTCTGGAGAGAGACAATGTCCGCAGAAAGACAATGTCCGAATCTGCCAACTCCTTTCTTTTCCTCTGTCTCCCAACCCAGTCTGGCCACGGGAGGGGAGAACGGGGTCTGCTTCTCCTGGACACCCACTAGCCACCGCCAGCAAAGGGCTTAAGAGGCCGGACCCTCGTCCACTTCCCCCACCCCCATAGGCCAAGTTTATAGTGTGGCCAGCGCTGCCCTCTAGCGTTGGCAAGTGGGAGCCCTGGGGCGCCATCAGCTCCAGAATTTCTCTTTTACAGCCTAAGCAAGACCTGAAGAACCTCGGGGCTCCGAGCCCCTGGTTCTCCTCCACCACCACTCTCCGCATTGCACCCCGGCCCACCTTTTCACCCCACCCACCCCGTTCTCGGTTCAAGGGTGTCCTGGAGGGCTGTAACCTACCGGTCGATTTAACAGACTGCCCCCTGTTCCTGCTCCTCCTCCTGGTCCTCCCCGCTCTCGCTCTCGCTCTCGCCGCCTCTCCCAGTCCCGGCACCCAGACCTGGCGGAGCGCAGCTCCTGCTGCCCTGCGCGCCGCGCTCCCGGCCGGGTCTGCCGCAGCCCGGGGGCACCGCGCGGGCAAAGGGCGCCCGAGGGGCCAGCGCACCGCCTCGGCGAGCCCTGGAGCCGGGTGCGGTGAGAAGCGGCGCTTTGGTAACGCTCGGGAGCAGAAGGAGCGGCTCGGAGTGAGACTTCTGGAACCAGAGGACGCCCGGGTTCGCCCAGGGCGCGGCGGCTGCGCGCTCCGTCCACAAGGTGAGGGGCGCACGCCTTCCGAAACGCCCTCGGCTTTCCCTTGACCCCGTCTCCGGGCAGGGGCTCCGTTGCGGGCTGGCGGATTTCTGCCTGGTCTTTGGTTCAAAGGCGGCGGGGGTTGGGAGGGCAACGACTGGGGTCGCTCGGGCGCCGTGCCTGCCTCCAGAATTCTTTGCACGGGACACGGTTCTCGGTCAAACAATCCCCCAAATGTGTGAAACCTGAATGTCGACATTGTGTAGAACTATGCTTGGAGAATTTTATCCTACTTCCTTGCAAAAGGATTTGAGCAACTTAAAAATTAAATAAATTGTGGGAAAGGGGTGCTTGGAGGAAAAAAACTTGCATGGAAATTCCGCGGAGAGGGCTGTGCTGCGGGGACCGCGAGACCACGAGGGAGGTGCAGAGCCCACGCTCATGGGAAAACCTTTGATGAGAAAGGACTGCACTGTTGCTCCAGCGGTCAGAAAATTATGATGTGCTCTATCCTGAGAAAGAAAATACCCGTGTGGGGAGGTGATGGGACTGACTCATTTACTTAAATTACCAAATACAGCTTGTAAGTGGGGACTGGGAAGTTTAGTCTTGAGCTACTTCCACCCAGTTCTGCAAGGTGAGAGACTGGCCCTCTACGTAGTGAAAATGAAAGGGAATTGAGGCTAAATGGAAGGGGCTCCTGCTCCTACCTCAAGATCAAACAAGGTTTTGCATTGTTAAAATATCATATACATTTTTTATGTGTTTCCGTCTGCGTCCAGTTTGGGGTAGGACCTTGTATTCAACCTTAGCCTGCTTGTCCTTGGCTTAGAAGGATGAGACAGAAGGTGTCAGCCTCCCAGGATGCTTCCTCCTAACCTTCCTTGTTGTCCTTCCATACTTCCTGCATCAAATCTCTGAGTCTGGGAGGGAATAATAGATGGTCAAGTGGATTGGGGGAGGGGTGTTTTCCCAAATAGTTCAGGGTCCTCTTACCATTCTTATCTTACTCCCAGCTCCACAGTAGTATATGTTCAGGTCTGAACTTGACATTGCTTCACAATATGTACTTACCATAGTTTCTACACTCAGATGCAAAGTGCTTGACTTTAAACACCCAAGGTGGACTTGTGAATCCAGGGCTTCCCTGAATTAACCCTTTTCCAGGGGCAGGAAGCAAGGGCCTGGGTCTGGCTCCCTGTGCAGTATCTTCCATGGAAAACATATTTGAAATACAGAGGAGATTATGCGCCAGTCTTTCTTCTCTTACTGGTGTACTTGTTTTCCTGCTGAATTAAATGAGGTGACACTGTCTTCAACAAACAAATGAATGGAGGTGTCTGAGGCCAACTTAGCAAATGCAGGAAATATATCTGCCTGTCTTTTTCAGCCCCCAGACCACAGAAATGTGAAAATGAAGCAGGCCTCCTAAATGGGAGGCCTAAAACTAAGTATTTTGCTAGTATTGTAGTATTGCTAAGTACAGCTAGAATTGCTAAGTATTTTGCTTATTTCTAAAATTGCACAGCTCCTCCACAGCTAACCATTTTTATGCATAAAAGTGGAAGAAGTACTTCTGCCCATGTATTTCATCACTAGAGAGCTACACAGAGAAGTTCATTCAGATCCTGATTCATTGTTGTTGATCGAACTTACCTATTATGTCATCATCACCTGATGTGGCTGTTGAAGCCCAAGGGTTGCTGCAGACCTCTGTATAGATTGAGACATCATGAAAGAGCTGAAATGGAGCTCAAAAATAATGCAATCAAGGCTCAGATCTACAGAGTCTTGGCATAAATGCATGCCCAAACATTCCTTTAGGTGATCATTGTTCCTTTGGGGAAGATTTTGAGGGATGAAGACTTTACAGACTATTTTCATACTAAAAAGTATTCAGAAATTGGCCATTTATGTCAACCAGCTGACAGATTTAAAATTCCATGTGAATCAACATAGAAAACTCAAGCTTTCCTTCTCTTCTCTTTTCCTGCCCATGGTAACTTTACACAGGGTGTATTCCCAGACCAGTACTCCTGGCACTTTGTTCCCTTGGACATATGTTGAAACCTGAGCCACAGCCTCCTTTGCAACTGGCCCTGATGTCACTTTTGTTAACCTTTCTGGTATCTGTTCAGAACGTCTGCTCACCATTTCTTCTTATTGATGCCTGGTCAGCATCAATCATGTAAATACTATTATATCCCTTTGAGGAAAATAACCAAGTCAAGACAAGTCAGAGATTCTCAGTGATGGTACCTAGGAAGAAACAAAAATCTAGGAAACATCTCTAGCCCAGGTGACATTGCACTACTTCCATTTCCTGCTATTTGATGAGATACAGTGAAGTGAGCTACATTACTAACAGCACCTTGTCCCCATCTGTCTCAAGCACCTCCTCATTGACATTTTAACAGCCCCCTCCATCACCTTCAAGATCTCCCAAGGCTCAGAAAGTAGAAAACCTCAGGCCCTGACTTGCTGGGTTGATGTTGTTGTTTAGTCGCTAAGTCATGTCCAACTCTTTTGTGACCCCCTGGACTGTAGCCTGCCAGGCTCCTCTGTCCATGGGATTTCCCAGGTGAGAATACTGGAACAGATTGCCATTTCCTTCTCCAGGGGAATCTCCCCAACCCAGGGATTGAACCTGGGTCTCCTGTATTGGAAGGCAGATTCCTTACCACTGAGCCACCAGGGAAGCCTCTGACCTGCTGGGTTATCTTGGCACTAACCAGGCATCTGACTTCACCTTTACACATGGGTTGTTTTTTCATTTTTATGTAGTCTTTCTTGGAATTTTATTTCTATACTATCCTTTAAAAGTACAAGATTATAGTCTAATATTTTTACAGAGAGGGGACGTGTCTATTTCTGGAGGCTTATTTACATGAGAAAACAAGCTTGAGGCTACTCAAGATGTGAATTTCAACCAAATAAGGATTTACTGTTCATACCACATGTTTTCAAGGTCATCTCAAGATAAAGGTGAATCTGGGCCTCTTATGCTTTATGCTCCTTTCTGCTCCACCTCCCACATTTTTATGTGTGGGAAATTATATGAACATGAATTGCAGGGAAACACTGAAGATGAGAATACTATAAGGATAGGGAGGGGTATAGATGACTGGATAGAGAAGAGAAAAGCGGGGAATGGGCAGTGGCTCTTTAGAGCATCTGACTTTGCCCCTGAGTTATTTTCTAAAAGTACTGGGGATCCTAAAACATGGGTCCAGTCATCCTTCCAAAGTCTTGTCTTCCTAGGAATGAAAATACTTTCATCAACATATCCCATCACCTTGTCATAATTTGGTGTTCATCTCCCCATTTTATGGATTAGGAAACTGAGACCAGAATTTATACAGCTCATTCAGTCAATTACCACATCCTAAATCACAACAAATTGGAAAAAATCTTTGAAAATTCTAAACCAGTTTGATTCTGATTTTATTTTTCATTTTTAATTTATTTTTTTGTTTGTTTCATCCACTGGTTCGCTATGGTCCTGATGCTAATAGATTTTAGTTCTTTTAGTTCTGAAAAATGCACATCAGCAGAGGAATACTTGTAATAGATTTGTTGTTAGAGCTGTCTCCTGGTGACCAGTTCTCAACACATGCAGCTGTAGGATTAGGAAGACAAAATCCTTTGGAAGAACCTGTGAAATCCAGTCCTTATACACATGGATCATTTTATGTTGTAAGAGGAATGAGCATCTCAAGATTCAAGTTATCAGTACAGACCAGATGGAAGGTCTTTTATGAAATCTGGCTTGAGAAGGAAAGCATTTTTATAGTGAGAAGGTAATATTTTGAAAAATAGCAACCAATAGCAGCAGCAGCAGTTTGAAAGCTCTCAGATCCTTCTAACAACCCCATCTACCTAAAGTGACCAGGTAAAGTAAAACCAGACCCTGGACAATGTCTCTCCTTATCTGCAGCCATTTTTTATCCCTTTATCATAGTGGGCATTTGGTGATGTTTCCAAAGAAAGGATCTGACTTAAACATGAAAGAATGGGTTTGGTTGGGACAGCTTGCCCAAGAATGTCAAATTTGTGTCAAGATCTGTATTCTTGGGAATCAAAGACAAGCCACAATACCTTTTTGGAGTAAAGTCCACTGAATGGATAATGAGATTCATAGGCAATACCTTCCAGAAAATGACTTCAGTGACAATATTCTAATAATGTGCAGAGTTTTCATAAGTCCATTCATAGATGGTAGAAGGGAGAGAGGAGGAAGGAACTATCACGAGTATCTGCTATGCTTCAGGAATTGTGCTATGAACTGCACTTATATTCTTTTATTCAGTGCTAACAAAGACACTGCAGCGTAAGCATTATCAACCCCACAGTTCATTCATCTAAAAACTACATTTGTCATCCAACTTCCAGACCTACTGTCCTTTTCGGGAAGCTGCAAAAATCCAGAGTAAAGTGAACACACACAAGGGGAACCGCTAGAGAAAAGGTCTGAAAACTGTGCTGGCCGTGGAGGGGATCCAGTGAATTTGGGCTTGACTCTGTAGGCCTGGGGGGATCATTACAGGATTTTTTAATGAATTTATCATGAATAATATACATACAAAAAGTGTACAAATCATAAGCGTTAAGCTCAGTGACCTTTCTCAAAGTAAACATACCCAGGTAACTAACCACCACCAAGATGAGAAACAGAACATCCCCATTACACAAATCCCCTTTCTGTCCCCACCCTGTCACTCCTTCACCCTCCTCCCTAAATGAAGCCACTACCTGCCTTCCAGCATCATAGATTATTTTAAGCTTTATAGATACATAAATCCCACAGAATGATTTCTTTTGCAATTTGGCTCAGTCTTACATTTGTGAGATTCATTCTTGTGGACGATGATAACAGTAGCTTGGTTACTTGTAGTTGAAATTGCATTGTATTATATGAATGCCCTGATGCTGGGAAAGACTGAAAGCAAAAGGAGAAGAGGGCAGTGGAGGATAAGATGGTTAGATAGCATCTAACTCAGTGGATATGAGTTTGAGCAAACTCCAAGAGAGGGTGAAGGACAGGGAAGGACTGCGTGCTGCAGTCCATGGGGTCACGGAGTCAAACACGACTGAGCAGCTGAACAACAATAGTCACAGGTTAATTAATTATTCTACTGTTAATGGGCATTTGAGTTGTTTCCAGGTTTCTAAACCTGGTGAATAGTGTTTCCTTTCACCAAGGCTGAGAACACAGGAGAATGAGTTAGAGCGCATTTGTTGGCTCTCAGAAGATGAAAAGAATTGCCCAAACCTGTGCTGCTGCCACAGATACTTTTTCCCCTAGCTCACCCATGTCCCTTCCTCTGTCCCAGCACCCCTCACACCCCGAATTGTAATGAGTAGTCACCTAAAAGGGAACATGAACTACTTCATATTTCCTGAACTGGTGACCTATGAATCATATGCTTTTTTCCCCTTAATTTTACCTCCTTTTGGCAGCACAATTACAAAAAAAGGAAGGAGATGATGATGAATCAGCTAAAACTTTCTTGCAAGACAGAATTCAGGGCAAGAGAATGGAAATAAAGGAAACAGAATGCAGAGGGCCTAGTCTTATTCTGGTAGGTTTAGGGAGACTGACCCAGTTAACAAAATGCAGAGAGATGCCAACACTTTTTAAAAGACTGACACTATCTAACAATGCAGTTGGGCCATGGATGGAGTGTGTGCTGTACTCTGCATTGCTAGGGGCATGTCCTAGGCTGGGTTCTCCAAGAAACACACCCTGAGATGGGGTTTATGGTATAGGATATGTATTAGGGAATGCCTGGAGGGGAACACACCAAAGGAAGGGCAGGAAGCAGGGTTAGGCAAGAGGAGAAGTTGAACTTCGGTGTGGGCCCCTGGGTGGGGTGAGGGTGGGCCGAGGGGTGTCTGAGCATTCTAGAATAATCTATTAGAATTGTCCCAAGCTGGGCCATAAGAGTCAGGCTTCCCAACTCTTCTTCCAGCAGTAACCAAGAGTGGCTGCCCTGAGAAGGGCCCAACTCAGCAGTCTGCAGCTGAGGTCATTCCTGAAAGGCTGACCACTCAAGGCTGTCCTGACCCAAACCCAGCATCCAGGTCACAAGCCCTTTCTTTTTTTAATTTTTAAAAGATTTTTTTATTGGAGTATAGTTGATTTGCAATGTCATGGGCAATGGCACCCCACTCCAGTACTCTTGCTTGGAAAATCCCATGGATGGAGGAGCCCGGTAGGCTGCAGTCCATGGGGTCGCTAAGAGTCGGACACAACTGAGTGACTTCACTTTCACTTTTCACCTTTATGCTTTGGAGAAGGAAATGGCAACCCACTCCAGTGTTCTTGCCTGGAGAATCCCAGGGACGGCGGAGCCTGGTGGGCTGCCGTCTATGGGGTCACATAGAGTCGGACACAACTGAAGTGACTTAGCAGCAGCAGCAGCAGCAGTTAGTTTCGGGTGTACAGCAAAGTGAATCAGTTATACATATACATATATCCACTCTTTCTTAGATTCTTTTCCCATTTAGGTCATTACAGAGTATTGAGTAGAGTTCCTCGTGTGGGTGTGCTAAGTCACTGCAGTCGTGTCCAACTCTGACTCCATGGACTGTAGCCCGCCAGGCTCCTCTGTCCACGGGATTCTCCAGGCAAGAATACTGGAGTGGGTTGCCATTTCCTTCTCCAGAGGATCTTCCTGACCCAGGGATCAAACCCGCATCTCTTATGTCTCCTGCATTGGCAGATGGGTTCTTTACCACTAGCGCCAGTTATCTATTTTATATATAGTAGTGTATACATGTCAATCCCAGTCTCCCAATTTATACCCCCTCAACCGCTTACCCCCTAGTAACCACAAATTTGTTTTCTACATCTGTAACTTTGTTTTATAGATAAGTTCATTTGTACCCTTTTTTTTAGAGTCCACATATAAGCAGTATCGCATGGTATTTCTCATTCTCAGTCTGACTTGACTTCACTCAGTATGACAATCTCCAGGTCCATCCATGTTTCTGTAAATGTACAAGCCCTTTCTCAAAGGAGGGATCTGAACAGTGTGGGTCTGTATCCATTTAGGATATTTTTTATATGGACTCTATCTATAGAGGGTTAAACGAAATAACTTTCCAGGCCCCTTCTAACTGTGAGTTCTGCATTGACTTTTTTCATTATACCCAGGTTTCTAAGCCACTGAAGAACTTCCAAAGTGTAACTAATTTGCCATTTTGCCTCTCAGTTCTCCTCCCCGCCATTTTGGCAAGTAATACATCACTTAAACTACTCAAGGCAGATGGGTGGCCAGACTCCTATAATATAAAATTCTCCCCTTGATGCAGAAAGAAGGTGGGGAGTGTGTACTGCCAACTGTCTTCAGGAGTAACCTTTTAGATGATCATAAAGGAACTCTGTGTGTGCATAATGGTGATACCTGTATTTAATGCTTGAGAAAGATGTTGCTATAACTGCTCCTTTGTGACTGGACCTGCATGATGACAAATACAATGGAAAAATCACCCATGAAAACCTCTCCTTACTATCTCTGCCTGTTCAACTCAGTAACACGCTATGCTGCAAAGGGGTGTTGACTGTACATTGTTGAGAAGGCGCCGGCTAATATTTGTCAGCTTGAACAACCTCTCAGAGCAGATTTTGCTGGGGAAACCCTGCTCCCACACCAGACACAGCAGCCCTTGAGTTGGACACTCTGCCTCTGACCTCGTGATGTGTTCCATCGTTCCCTTTAATGTCAAGACTGCTGCTCTCAGTTTTCCCACAGCTGTATTTAGTGAATTCCTAGCAAGAGCCTCTCCACAGCACTTTTCTGATCCAGAAAGGGCAGAATTACAGTCTGCATCCATCTGAGCTCCTTTCCTGGGTGCTATTTGCTTTTCTTCCCTCAGGTTGGTTTCCTTTCAAAAATAGTTTTAGTGCCTGCAAAAGCATCATTATAAAAGAAACAGTCTGTTAAGAAAATGTCAATAGTTTTTATGGACTCTGTTGCATTCGTTTTCTCTAACACCCTTACTGCAGTTCTCCAGTTTGCTTTTCTTGATGGCAATCTGATGCCTCCTCCTCCCTTATTACCTCCAATAATTTCTTGGACTACTTTAGACTTCAGGTGTCCTGTCGCTAACATGAGAATGACAATTCCTGCCTCAGAGACCTATTGCGGGGAGTAAAGAAAGGGCAGTGTAACACAGGCTGTGAAGAAATGGAGGTATTATTACAATTAATGTTTTCATTACTATTCCTGTGGGGGTGTTGTGGAAATAACCTTGACCTAAATTTGGGGAAGAGTGTGGCGTGGGCCTTGTAGAAAGTAAAAAGTGGTGGATTTCCGTCTGAATTCCACTGCACAGAACCCTGTGGGCAAGAATATTTCCTCTCGGGAATAGCATTGAAACATGTATATTACTATATGTGATACAGATC
>NW_011494607.1:6394222-6402778 GCF_000754665.1 Bison bison bison
GGGGGTTGGGATGGGGGACACATGTACAGCCGTGGCTGACTCATGTCAATGTATGGCAAAAACCACCACAATACTGTAAAGTAATTAGCCTCCAATTAAAATAAATATTCTCTTTTTAAAAAAAGAATATTTCCTCTCTGGACTTCACAAATGGTCCACTGAGGCAGGAATTGTCATTCTCATGTTAGATCCCACGTATATGTGATATCATACAGTATTTCTCTTCCTCTGACTTATCTCACTTAGCATAATGCCTTCCAAGACCATCCATGCTTACATGCTAAGTGGCTTCAGTTGTGTCTGACTCTTTGAGACCCCATGGACTGTAGCCCACCAGGCGCCTCTGTCCATGGGGTTCTCCAGGATAGAATACTGGAGTGGGTGGCCATGCCCTCCTCCAGGGAATCTTTCTGACCCAGGGATCAAACTCATGTCTCCTGCAGTTTCTGCGTTGCAGGCGGATTCTTCACTGCTGAGCCGCCAGGGAAGCCCCCAAGTCCATCCATGTTGCTGCAAATGGCAAAAAGATTTTACTGACTGACTACTACTACATTGTGTGTAGATATACCACATCTTCTTTATCCAATCATCTGTTTATGGACACTTAGGTTGCTTCTATATCTCGGCAATTGTAAATAACGCTGCTATGAACATTGGGGTGCATGTATCTTTTTTCACTTTTTTCAGATATATAGTCAGAAGTGGAATTGCTGGGTCATATGGTAGTTCTACTTTTGATTTTTTGAGAAATCTTCATACTGTTTTACACAGTGCTGAGGCTGAAACTCCAGTACTTTGGCCACCTCATGCGGAGAGTTGACTCATTGGAAAAGACTCTGATGCTGGGAGGGATTGGGGGCAGGAGGAGAAGGGGACGACAGAGGATGAGATGGCTGAATGGCATCACCGACTCGATGGACGTGAGTCTGAATGAACTCCGGGAGTTGGTGATGGACAGGGAGGCCTGGCGTGCTGTGATTCATGGGGTCGCAAAGAGTCAGACACAACTGAGCCAGTGAACTGAACTGAACTGAACTGACACTGGTTTAAATTCCTACTTGCAGTGCATCCTCACCAATATTTGTTTTTTGAGTTCTTTTTGACGATTAGTCGCTTGCATCTTAAAAGTTTATTTCAGGGTGCAGATTTTAATGTTGAACTCTGTCCTCCTCAAGGGAATTGTTATCACCTGACATGAGAATTGCACATTTAGTACTGTGTAAATACTCACCTACCGTATAGTCCAGCATAATTTAAGTAAACATTCAAGGAAAGAAGCAGGGTTTCCTATTTCATTATGTTTTCATTTGAACTGTTTTAACTTCCAGATCAGTCTGTTGCTCTGAACCTAATTCAGTTCCTTACAAAGATGCTCTAAAAAAAATCAAGTGTTAAATATGGCATTTAATTAACTATTAGCAAATAAATTCACACGTGCATTTATATTGGCAAGCATGTTTTATTTCATAGATTCTAAACTGATAGAGTCATGTAATCTCCTCACCCTTTCTGTGACACGATAAGCCTGTTTCTAAGGCCACCTGAGGCCTTACCTGATGTCCAAGGCATTGGAAGACCAAAATGTGCTGAGCCCAAGGTTTGGTGGCTTAAATATAAATGAAGCGTTTTACCAAGAAGGCATGAAAAATGACTCTAGAGGAAACAGAAGTCTCAAAGCTCATGAGATGTGGTTAGTTTTTCAGCTGAGTAGCAGAGACAGTACTCCTGGTATGCTGATGGAGCAGTTTTCTCCAGCACGTCCATGGCAATTTGTTGTTGTTGTTCAATCGCTCAGTCATGCCCAACTCTTTGCAACCCCATGGACTGCAGCACACCAGGCTCCTCAGTCCTCCACTATCTCCCAAAGCTTGCTCCAGTTCATGTCCATTGAGTCGGTGATGCCATCCAACCATCTCATCCTCCGTTGCTGGCTTCTTCTCCTGCCCTCAGTCTTTCCCAGCTTCAGGGCTTTTTCCAATGAGTCGCCTCTTCACATTAGGTAGCCAGAGTCTTGGAGCTTCAGCTTCAGCATCAGTCTTTGTAGTGAATATTCAGGATTGATTTCCTTTAGGATTGACTGGTTTGATCTCCTTGCTGTCCAAGGGAGTCTCAAGAGTCTTTTCTAACACCACAGTTGAAAACCATCAATTCTTTGGTGCTCAGCCTTCTTTGTGGTCCAACTCTCACATCCATACATGACTACTGGAGAAACCATAGCTCTGACTATACAGACCTCTGTCAGCAAAAGTGATGTCTTTGCTTTTTAATATGCTGTCTCAGTTTGTCAGAGCTTTTCTTCCAAGGAACAAGTGTCTTTTAATTTCATGACTGCAGTCTCTGTCAATGTCCACAATGATTTTGGAGCCCAATAAAATAAAATCTGTCACTGTTTCCACTTTTCCCACATCTATTTGCCATGAAGTGATGGGACCAGATGCCATGATATTAGTTTTTTAACGTTGACTTTTAAACCAGCTTTTTCTCTCTCCTCTTTCATGTTTATCTAGAGGCTCTTTAGATTGTCTTCACTTTCTGCCATTGTAGTGGTATCATCTGCATATCAGAGGCTGTCGATATTTCTCCCAGCAAACATTGGCATGTATTTAATGAATAATTTATGATTCACACAATATTATATTTTATAAATATAAATATTATATTTATATAATATATTGTTATATTAATTAATTAGAATAATTAATTATAGTGATTAATATATTAATATATTATTATATTTTACTTACTTTAATGAATATTTTATTGTTCACAGTTTTTTATTATTATTGCATATTACTGTTATTAATATATATTAAAATATGTGGTATTTGTAGCATATAGTTTGCCAGTGTAATAAAAATTAACATGAATCTAAGGGTGAGGATGCATGGAGCAAAGACAGAGAACCTGGATTAATGCCTCAGCCTCTGGCTTCTAAGCTTCATGGTTTATCATCATTGCTGGTGGTGGTAGTTTAGTCACTAAGTCATGTCCGACTCTTGTGACCCCATGGACTGTAGCCCTCCAGGCTCCTCTGTCCATGGGATTATCCATGGAGTGAGTTGCTACGTCCTCCTCCAGAGGATCTTCCCGAACCAGGGATCAAACTTGCATCTCCCCACATCTCCTGCACTGCAGGTGGATTCTTTACCACTGACTGAGCCACCAGGGAAGCCCTTATCATCATTACCATAGGACAATAATACCCTGCCAACTTAGCCTTCTTTTAGAAAAGTTTCTCAAATCAGCATGTGCTGTAGGAATTCATCCTCTCCATGATCACCTGTGTTGAGTCAAACTACATATTATCTTCCTCCTAGGGGGTAATTCAGCATGGAACTCAAGCTCTGGAGTTCAGCAAGCCAGGTGCAGGTCCCAGCTCAGCCACTTATTAACTGTTTGCTTTGGGGAAAATTACTTACCTCTTTAAATCTTAATGTCCTCATTTGTTAGGGCTGGAATAATAGACCTACCTCATAGGACTACCTATGGGAATTTAAAATATGTATTAATTATCCACTGCTGCATAGCAAATTACCCCAAACCTAATGGCTTAAAACAACAGAACTCTCACTTATGTCAGGTTTTATGTGAATGAGGAATCTGGGCATAGCTTAGCTGGGTCTTCTGGCTCAGGTTTCTCAGAAGCCTGCAGTCAAAGTGTCAATCAGGACTATGGACATCTCCTGGCACAAGTGAAGGAAGATCCCCTTTCAGGCTCACTCGTGTAACTATTGAAAAGCCTCAGATCCTGTCTGGCTGGAGACTTAGGTTCATGATTACATGGACCTCTCTAAAGGGCTATTACCAGCACAGCTTACTTCTCCCACATGTTGCAGTTTGCTTTCCCCAGAGTGAGGGCTGAGAGTGAAAGATTCCAAGATGGAAGTCACACTCTTTTTATAACCTAATTTCAGAAGTGTCATTCCATCACTTGGCCTGCATTCTGTTCGTTACAGACAAGACACTAGCTCCAGCCTATATCAGGGGAAGGAGTTACATGGGGACATGAGTGTCAGGAGGCACAGATCACTGGGCCCTCTTAGGTTGCCTACCACAATATGATGATATATGCAAAGTAGTTTAGTAAGGACTCAGGTCAGTATAAACTGCTATTACAACCACACAGTACTGTTCTTGTAGCTCAGCTGGTAAAGAATCCTCCTGCAATGCAGGAGACCTGGGTTCAACCCTGGATCGGGAAGATCCCCTGGAGAAGGGATAGGCTACCCACTCCAGTATTCTTGGGCTTCCCTGGTGGCTCAGATGGTATAGAATCTGCCTGCAATGCAGGAGACCTGGGTTCAATCCCTGGGTTGAGAAGATCCCCTGGAGAAGGGCATGGCAACCCACTCCAGTGTTCTTGCCTGGAGAATCCCCATGGACAGAGGAGCCTGGCAGGCTACAGTCCATGGGGTTGCAAAGAGTAGGACACAACCAAGTGACTAAGCACAGCACAGTACTGTTCTTAGACTGAACTTAGAATCAATGTAATATATTATATGTAAAAGAAATTTGTAAAATGTAAACATCAATGTAAAATCAAGGTTTGATTAGCTTCATAATGTTGAAAATCTAGTTCCAGATTATAGATGGTGATATAAAAACAACAAATCAAGGAGTAAGTGATCTGAATTCTACACCTTTCTGTGTGAATGACCTTGGAATAACCATTTATTTATTTCATGCTTTAGTTCTCTTATAAGAGCAATATTAATAATAGCCTTGCCAGGATAAAATGTGATAGTATATATATATTGATAAAATTATGCTTAAACCTAAAGAAAATAAGACAATGATGATAATGCTGACGGTGATGATAATGATGACAACAAGTATAAAAATGATGATATAGTTCAGCTACTGCTTCTTGGTCCTTTGTTGACAGTTCAACTGAACAGGTGTGACTTTTATCAGTTATGTTTTAAGTGTATGTATAAAGTCCAGCTGCTCCCAATTTTTACAGTAATTTTATATGGCTCAATCTTATCCTGCTCTGATTACTAGATATGCTGCACTGAAAAGTGGATGCAAATAGAGTTTTTAGAATCTGACCTGCAATTCAAATGCACAGAAAGGGTTTCCATATATCTAGGGAATATTTCATGCAAAGATGGGCACAATAAAGGACAGAAATGGTATGGACCTAACAGAAGCAAAAGATATTAAGAAGAGGTGGCAAGAATACACAGAAGAACTGTACAAAAAAAATCTTCATGACCCAGATAACCACAATGGTGTGATCATGCACCTAGAGCCAGACATTCTGGAATACAAAGTCAAGTGGGCCTTAGGAAGCATCACTATGAACAAAGCTAGTGGAGGTGATGGAATTCCAGTTAAACTATATCAAATCCTAAAAGATGATGCTGTGAAAGTGCTGCACTCAATATGCCAGCAAATTTGGAAAACTCAACAGTGGCCACAGGACTGGAAAAGATCAGTTTTCATTCCAATCCCAAAGAACCTCAATGCCAAAGAATGCTGCACAATTGCACTCATCTCACACACTAGGCAAATAATGCTCAAAATTCTTCAATTCAGGCTTCAACACTACATGAACCATGAACTTCCAGATGTTCAAGCTGAATTTAGAAAAGGCAGAGGAACCAGAGATGAAATTGTCAACATCCATTGGATCATTGAAAAAGCAAGAGAATTCCAGAAAAACATATACTTCTGCTTTATTGACTATGCCAAAGTCTTTGACTGTGTAGATCACAATAAACGGTGGAAAATTCTTCAAGAGATGGGAATACCAGACCACCTTACCTGCCTCCTGAGAAATCTGTCTTCAGGTCAAGAAGCAACAGTTAGAACTGGACATGGAACAACAGACTGGCTCAAATTAGTAAAGGAGTACGTCAAGGCTGTATATTGTCACCCTGCTTATTTAACTTATATGCAGAGTACATCATGCGAAATGCCAGGCTGGATGAAGCACAAGCTTGAATCAAAATTGCTGGGAGAAATATCAATAACCTCAGATATGCAGATGACACCACTCTTATGGCAGAAAGTGAAGAAGAACTAAAGAGCCTCTTGATGAAAGTGAAAAAGGAGAGTGAAAAATCTGGCTTAAAACTCAACATTCAGAAAACTAAGATCATGACATCTGGTCCCATCACTTCATGGTAAATAGATGGGGAAACAATGGAAACAGTGATAGGCTTTATTTGGGGGGCTCCAAAATCACTGCAGATGGTGATTGCAGCCGTGAAATTAAAAGATGCTTGCTCTTTAGAAGAAAAGTTATGACCAACCTAGACAGCATATTAAAAAGGAGAGACGTTACTTTGCCAACAAAGGTCCCTCTAGTCAGCTATGGTTTTTCCAGTAGTCATGTATGGATGTGAGAGTTGGACTATAAAGAAAGCTGAGTGCCAAAGAATTGATGCTTTTGAACTGTGGAGCTGAAGAAGACTCTTGAGAGTCCCTTGGACAGCAAGGAGATCCAACCAGTCCATCCTAAAGGAAATCAGTCCTGAATGTTCATTGGAAGGACTGATGATGAAGCTGAAACTCCAATACCTTGGCCACCTGATGCAAAGAACTGACTCATTGGAAAAGACCCTGATGCTAGGAAAGATTGAAGGCGGTAAGAGAGAGGACGACAGAGGATGAGATGGTTAGATGGCATCACCGACTCAATGGACATGAGTTTGAGTAAGCTCTGGGAGGTGGTGATAGACTGGGAAGCCTGACAAGCTTCAGTCCACGGGGTCACAAAGCGTCAGACACGAATGAGCTATTGAACTGAATTCAATGCAATGTTTACAATGCAAGTGTAATGTAATTAGTATTTTTGCAATAGAAAGGATTATATTTCTCTAATTAGCTTAGTTTCTGACATTATGTCAAGTGCTATAGATTGGGCACATCTGGAAAAATACTGTGTTTTTTGTATCCATCAACTTTTTAAATTAACATTATATCTTTAATATCAATAGTTTCACTTATAATTAAATATGTTATAAAACATCTCTTCTAATAAGTATATAATATATTGTACAGATATTATTGTAACATTTAACCAATCATTACTACTGGGTTTTTAGATTGCCACTTTTTAATACTATAAAATTGTAGTGTGAAGTTATATAAATTTAATACTGTAACATAGTGTGACATTTTTTACTTAAATCGTTGCCTTTTATTATTCTGGTAATTTTAGTAAGTGATCTGTAGCAGAGGAGTTCTTGCAGTCACTACGTAGAAAATGAGGTTGGGTAATTTCATTATGGATAGGACTATCATACATAGCATAGCCTTTTCTTTCCCTTCCTCCCCTCCTTTGGCAGAAATTTGTAGCCTTTTAGTGCTGGAAATTGCCAAAGCAACAGTCTAATTGGAGTGGCATCTGTCTTTTTATCCCTCCCCAGCATCCATCCTCCTTATCCTGTAGTAGTGACCTGATTTTTCTTGAAGAACCACTCCTCTTTACTCTCTGTTTGTATGACCCACTCAGATCAAACTGAATGCACCCTTGGCTCTAAGAGTTACACATAACCCAGACCAATCACAACATCTTGCACTTCTAGCCACTGTGATTGGTTCAGGGATGCCTGTGATCCAGGACGGACCAATCAGAACCGGTGAAACTCAGTTCAGAGGTTTACCGGCGCCGCCAAAACCCCTGTATCCACTGTGCAGATTTGAGGATTTATGCCTGGAACAGCATAAATTGCTGGGACCTGATATAAAGGCAAAGACCCCTAAAGATAACATCTTACATGGTGGAAAGAAGAGATGAAGAAAGATTCTTGATTTACTCTTTGACTTTCTTGATCCAGCTGTGCGTGGATCTGCCTTGGACATTAAAATCTCCCAAGCAGTTTCCTCCCGCCCCACCTCTTTTTTTTTTTTTTTTCATAAACCAGTTAAAGAGGATTTGTGTCATGTGTGTTTGAAAGGATTCTCATTAATCCAGGGATCTTACAGTCTCAACTGATGGAGAGGAGTTGTGATTAAGATAGGATAAATTCATATTTTATAAATTTTTGAGTTGTGGTAAGAAGATTTTGGAGCTTAATTGTACATCCATCTGGGGAAAGGTCGTTAACACAACCTTCCCTGTCACCTCAGCTTTAATGAGTAGAATGAAGAGTTAAATATATTAATATGTGAAAAGTGCTTAGAACTATGCCTGGCACCTCCTAAGTGCTATGTAACTCTGCCCCTGCTGCAGCTTTTGTTATTTTGAAAGCAGAAAGTGAAGCACAGGGGAGTTAAGTGACCTGTTTTACTCAGAGCTTTGTTGGTCAACCTAAAATTCAAACGTAGGTCTTCTCTTTTCTCCACTCGGTTAACCATGTCATCATCGTTACGAGAGAGATTTAAGCATTAAGCTTTGAGAGGGTTTTTGTGTATGTATTTGAATATTTCTGTCAAAGCATTGGAGGGAAATCTAGGACCCACAAAATAGCTTCATGTTACTAGCAGTGACTGGACCTTACCATTAGGACTGTAGGTTTTAATCCATAACTGAATATATTTTATTAAAATAAATGTAGTTAAATGTATTTAATTGTGAATATATTTCTAATTGTGGATTTATAT
>NW_011494607.1:6402878-6415607 GCF_000754665.1 Bison bison bison
AGAATGCATTTTATTGTAATTTCTGTTACAAATGACTGAAAAGGGAATACTTGCTCCCTTTCCCAACTTTTTATTTCTTAAGTAAAATATGTGTGTGTGTGTGCTTAGTTGTGTCTGACTCTTTGCAACCCCATGGACAATATATAGCCCAACAGGCTCCTCTGTCCTTGGAATTTTCCAGGCAAGAATACTGGAATGGATTGCCATTACCTCCTGGAGGGGATCTTCCCAACCCAGGGATGGAACCCGGATCTCTTGAGTCCCCTGTTGACAGGCAGATTCTTTACCACTGTGCCACCTGGGAAGCCCCTAAGTAGAATATACTTTCCCACTAAACCAGTTGCTCCTACAGAATGCTCTCAGTTAGCAGGCTCCCATTACTATTGAGCGCTGGGGGAGTGTGTTTCCTGGGAAGGCAGCTAGTCTCTCCCAAATGTAAATCAGATTTCATCATGTCTGGCTCAGAGAGAACGTGGCATATAGAAAACAAATACACAGCTGCCTGGTGAATTTTTCCACTGAGAATTAGTCTAATACCTAAATGCACAATGAATAAAACATTTTCTAAATAAGACTATTACATTCAAATTCATTGTCACCATTAAATATTAAGAGTCAGGTCACTCCCTTGAATTATAACAAAATCCCACTCTCCTCCTTGAAAAAAAGTCCATATTACCTAGCATTTATTGTCACACTATTCAAATACGGGCTGCCTTTTAAATTTTATTATTAAATTTTTTCGGACAGCTACATTGCCTGTTATTAAAATATAAATTCTCCTTTGAGTGGAGAACTTCTCTGTAAAGGCCTCACAAAGTTCTTTTTTTTAATTATTTTTTAAACACTTCTCTTTATTTATTTGGCCACACCTCAAGGCATGTGGGGCTTCCCTGGTGGCTCAGTGGTAAAAATTTTTAAAAAATCCACCTGCAATGCAGCAGATGCAAGGATACAGGTTCAATTTCTGGGTTGGGAAGATCCCCAGGAGTAGGAAATGGCAACCTGCTCCAGTGTTCTTGCCTGGAAAAACCTATGGACAGAGGAATCTGGTGGGCTACAACCCATGGGGTCACAAAGAGTCCGACACCTCTAAGCACACATGTGTGCACGTGTGCACACGCACACACGCGCGCTCACGCATACACACACACACACACACACAATGCTCTTAGCACAGTACAGGCTGTAGCTAGCCCTCAAAAACAATGCGCGCTGCTTTGTTATTGATTCCAAAATTTACAGAATCATCTTTGTAACCATGGGAAAATTATTAAACCTTCCTGGGCCTCACTTTTGTCATCTTTACAAGTAAATTGGATCAGATTCAATAGAAAATGCCTTTCAGGTTTCAAATGCTATGACAGTGCCCATAGGGATGGGGTAAACCCCAAATCTCTAACAGTATGAGTGTTGGGGGAACTTTTTCAAACCTGTTCTTTCACAGTGAAATCAAGCTTCACCCATTCTCAACAAGGTTCATCATGAATTTTTCTGCATCCAGTGCTCAGATTTTTTAGCACTTGTTTGGGAAAGAGAATGACTCACTCATTGCAGAACTTTCCTCATTATGACAACTTTAATAATATTATTGACTTTCAAACTCCATAATGAATTTTTTTCTTTTTTTAAGATTATCTTATTATTCTTATTGTTGTTTATGTTTATTTTTTGACCGTGCTGTGTGGTATGTGGGATCTTAGTTCCCCAACCAGGGATCAAACCTGTGCCTCCTGCATTGAAAATGCAGAGTCTTAATCACTGGACCTCCAGGGAAGTCCCTAAAAGTCCACAATGAATCTTTATTATAATCAAAGGGCTGCATGATGTAGATAGCACAGATAAAACTAACCAATTCAAGGGTTAGCTTGGTTAATGAGGATCACTAATATAGATTATTCCCTCCCAGTTGTTTTGGTGGGGTGAGTGTTAAGCACACTATCTAGCCATCTTCGTTGATTAAGCTAACCTGAAAATCTCCTTATCAGCCCTTAACTTTGTGCTTCACCAACACAGCCTTTGAAGTCTTTTTTTCTTTCTCATGAATAGCTTTTTTTTCTTTTTTTCCAGCCTAAGCTCCAAATTAAGAAATTAAATAGCATTACTTTCAAAGTAGATTTATGAGACCATTCACACATCATCATTAAATCTAAATTGATAAGTATTTTTTTCTCTAAATGATGCTACTTGTAGAACTAGTGGTATTTCCTATATGAATTACCATAGCTATATTGATTTGTGAACTCCAGAAAGAATTACCGCTAGGAGAAAAGACAAGCTAGAAGAGCATTAGCTGTTAAGTAGATATAACATTTTAAACTGTGTGTGTTAACTGATATTTATGCTCATTTTCCAAAAATGAATTGTAGATTGATGAAAGATATACTCACAACTCGATTTACTGGAAGAAAAAAAAACAATATATATAAATACACCCTGTGAGACTAAAAAATGTTTTTCTTCCAATAATTTAAATGGGCAATAATGCAAATAAGAATGTCATCTGGGTTTTAAGTGGCACACACAGTATTTTTGGATCCCAGATTGACTACTGGCATAAATTGTTGTTTAGGCACTGAGTCGTGTCCAACTCTTTTTCGACCCCATGGATTGGAGCCCATTGGGCTCCTCTGTCCATGGGATTTTCCAGGCAAGAATATTGGAGTGGGTTGCCATTTCCATCTCCAACTGGCATTAAGTACCAGAAAATAAAATAGAAACTAGATACAGCTGCTACTGCTGCTAAATCGCTTCAGTCGTGTCCGACTCTGTGCGACCCCATAGACAGCAGCCCACCAGGCTCCCCCATCCCTGGGATTCTCCAGGCAAGAACACTGGAGTGGGTTGCCATTTCCTTCTCCAATGCGTGAAAGTGAAAAGTGAAAGTGAAGTCGCTCAGTCCTGTCTGATTCTTAGCGACCCCATGGACTACAGCCTACCGGGCTCCTCCATCCATGGGATTTTCCAGGCAAGAGTACTGGAGTGGGTTGCCATTGCCTTCTCCAAGACACAGCTAGGCATTGGCAAATATCCTTTCATGTTACTGTTAAGAGATTAAAATAACTGCCTCTTTATTGGTGTGAATTTTCCTTATTTGAGGCTTTCTTGATTACAAATAACAGATTCCCACTTCAAATTAGCTTAATCATGAAGGGAATTTATTAGAAGATGCTGGACTATAATATGGTGAAACCCCAGATCCAGAACTAGCCATTAGGAGGTTACCTGACACCTGGAATGCAATGTATGTATGTCTCTCTTTCTCTCCCTCCTCAACCCCTTCCCTCCTCTCCTGTCTCCAGATTGGCTATTAATGCTTCTGCATGCACGTAGGGAAATGTAGTTGTTCTGCAGCTCCCTAGCTTAAATGTCCAGATTCAGACAACTCAGAGAGAAAACCAATAAACCTCTCTCACTCACGGGCTCAGATTTTTAGAAGAAACTGATTGGCCCAGCTTTAGTTAAATGTGTTGTTGTTGTTCAGTTGCTAAGTCATGTCTGAATCTTGCCACCCCCTGGACTATAGCCTGTCAGGCTCCTCTGTCCATGGGATTTACCAGGCAAGAATACTGGAGTGAGTCACCATTTTCTTCTCCAGGGGATCTTCCTGACCCAGGGATCAAACCCACATCTCTTACGTCTCTTGCATTAGCAGGTAGATTCCTTACCACTAAGCCACCAGGGAAGGCCAGTTAAGTGTGTACCCTTGGCCTAGTCAACAATGGCCAGGGAGTAAGGTTCTGGAAATGCAAACATGGTTACTGGGAATCTAGTCCTAGCAGGAGGAGAACAAACAGTATGCACAAAAACAGAGGATATGGGTTGTATAGAGATACTCCCCCCAAAAGTTGTCTGTTCTTCCTTTTGACTGGCATGCATACACACACACAACTCTTTCTTCCTGATTATGCAATACATGATTTAAAACATCTTACATTGGACTAGCCCACTCTCTTCCTGAAGGGAGATAATCCAATCAGTCATCTCTAGCAACTGAAACCAAAAATGTCATCAATGGGCCCCTCTCCTCAAAGTGAATGATTTTCAGGTCAGCCCATCTTCCCGTTAGACCAGACTCCATTTTGTTCGGAGTATGCTCTTTTTCATCCTGCAATTCAGTAGTTAGATGAAAAAGTTAGAAAGCAGTCAGAACCGCATACCACCCCCACTTAGAAGAAGGTACAGGACGCAAAAATCTTCAAGGCAACACCATCCATTGGTTACCAGGTCATAGAATAGATTGCATCTCATAGGAAATAGATTGTTAAAGGGAAGGCTAAAAATATTTATGGGCATCCATTAGTGTTGTGGTAAGTTCCTTGCTTAGTTAGTTGCTTTAGTAAAACATAATTACAAATGAGGGATTTCTTTCTGCATACTATCCTGAGTGACTCAGCCAATGAGTTCTTCAGTCTCTCTGTAGCCTCTTCTATTGATACAATTTCTCTCTTACTCAAGATTCTTTGGGTTGAAGGTGAAAACATACACAGACACAAAAACACACAGCTTAGGGGGAAAATGTTAGAAATTTATTGGAAGGATAAAGGATATATCAGGTAACTTTTACCAGGTAACAAATAACCCCAAAACTTAAAGACATAAAACCATACCCCTGAGGACTCCCTTGGTGGTCCAGTGGTTAAAAATCCATCTTCCTATTCAGGGGACCGAGGTTTGATCCCCGGTCAGGGAACTAAGATCCCACATGCCTCGGGGCAGCTAAGCCCATGCATTACTAGAGAGCCCGTGCGCTTCAACTAAGAGCTGATGCAGCCAAACAAATAATTTTTTTAAGTACTCTTTATTTAACTCAGTTTTGGAGACTGCTGGGTAGCTTTTCTCATGTGGTCCAACGCAGCTGGTCTCTGCTGAGATTCCTCGTGCATCTGCACAACTGGAAGGTAAGTTGGAAGCCTGATCTAGTGTGTTCATGCACTTGTGGTGATTGGCAGGCTACTTACTGTCTAGTGCATCTAAGTGGGTCACTCGGGATACTAGACAAGGTGCCCTCAATTGGTGGGCACAGGGTTCCTAAAAGAGCAGTGGAGGAAGCTGCAAAGCTCTTGAGAGCCAGAGTCAAAGCTCAGACAGTTCCATGTCTGCCATATTCTACTGGTCACGGTCACTCCTAAATTCAGCTGGATTCAAGGAAAAGGGAAAAGATCTACTCCTTGATGGAAGGAGTGCAAAATCTTATTAGTATTTCTGCAGTCTCCAGTAAGTGATATTTCAAGATCAAAGATAATACAAATAGCCAGACACCACAGTGACTAGATCTGGGAACTGTAATGCTTACAGAGCCTGGGACATTTCCATTTTCATTCAGGCTGTTGTCTGCCTCTCATCACAGCTAACTCTGCTCTTCTCAATAAGGCAGCTGACTTTAATTTGTGACTTTCTTCTCCTCTTTCGTGGGTGTATACAAAATCGAGGGAATAACCTCACAATTCAGAAGTGTGCATGTCTTCTGTTCTAGTGACCAGAGGCAGCTGTTGACCCAGCCCATCCACTGTGTCTGGGTGGAGAGCCACAGAATAGACACATGGTAGCTGGGAGCCCACCTGTGGAAGGGAAAGTTTTGGGATCTTTCTCAAAGGTGAGAGACCCAGGAGGCACTTTCTGTCACAGTGTGTAATGACAAAGCCTGTGTGCTATAAAAAAAAGACAAATGGAATAAGTACCCGATTACCACATCAGTAGCAGACAAGTGCAACAAAAATTGAAAATAAGCTTGTCATTTTCTTTTATGTCTTCCGAATCTGAAGCTCCTGTAAATACTCTCTATTCTTTTAAAAGGTTTATAAACGGTATTTAATGGAAGTCAAGTTTGGTCTGCAGCATATTTTTTTCATTTGATTTTTTTCTCCTTATCTTGGGAACATCCCCTGATGAAAGGAATATTGCAGAGCACCATCATAGTATCCCTTCCATCCATCTGGGAAATGAGCACAGCATAAACCATAGCAAATAGACTATCTGCTTTCTGATAACAAATGTGATTTTTAGGAGTTTCTCTGAGCCCATGTCTTATGATTGCACCACACTTTTCTATACTTCCTGGTGGTCCCACAGAGAATCAGTTTTCCCTGGTACTCTTGTTGGGACAAATAATATCTCTTGCTGGCACCACTGCTTATTTTGTAGAAAGTGATTCAGAGGGGTATAAACCCCACGCAGATTAGTTCCCCACTTGCACTTACTCACTATGTCACCATCAGCAGGTCCTGGCAACCTTAGATCCACAGGCATGGAGTAGAAGGGTGTATTGTTCACTCAGCTCAAGCTAGAAGCACAGCGAGGCAGCAGCTTCTAGGGCAGATGGCTCTCCCCCCTGCCCAGTGGCACAGCATCTGTGAACTCCTCATGAGTGCGGGCTAAGCTTCAGCCTTTCTACCTGTCCCAGCAGTTCTCCAAGCAGCCTAGGAGGCTTGTCTTCTACATGTAGGACACTAGGACTGGGATGCCCACTGTGTGGCTTAAGCACACACACTAAGCCTGGTGTGTACAATGCTTTCCTTCCCATCCTGCCCAATTAAGTATGCATCTTCCTTACAACCTTGATGATATAGGAGTCCTTCTCCCAGTTTCCAGTTAGTTTTCCATGAGAATTGTCCCACAGGTAGATGTACATTGATGGGTTCACAGGGGAAGATGAACTCCACATCCTCTTACTCCACCATCTTGATCTCCTCTGGCCTTCAGTTCAGTTCAGTCGCTCAGTCGTGTCCGACTCTTTTCGACCCCATGAATCGCAGCATGCCAGGCCTCCCTGTCCATCACCAACTCCTGGAGTTCACCCAAACCCACGTCCATCGAGTCGGTGATGCCATCCAGCCATCTCATCCTCTGTCGTCCCCTTCTCCTCCTGCCCCCAATCCCTCCCAGCATCAGAGTCTTTTCCAATGAGTCAACTCTTTGCATGAGGTGGCCAAAGTACTGGAGTTTCAGCTTTAGCATCATTCCTTCCAAAGAACACCCAGGACTGATCTCCTTTAGCATACACTGGTTAGAGAAACTCCCCAAGTAGACTCAAATGCAAATGGAAATTTTGATTATGATAAAAGTAGCTTTCCTCTAACATTACTGGAAAAATGATGGCTTGTAAATAAATGGTGTTCAGGCAACTGGACTGCAATTTGAAAAAAATAAAACTAGCTCCATACCAAAATTCCAAATTAATTACAATTCTAAGTGTAAAAATACTATATAAGAACAGAAGAAAATACAGATTCATGCCTTTTATTATAAAGGCTTTTCCCTGGTTTATAAAGGCATGAATCTGTATTTTCTTCTGTTCTTATATAGTATTTTTACACTTAGAATTGTAATTAATTTGGAATTTTTGTATGGAGCTAGTTTTATTTTTTTTCAAATTGCAGTCCAGTTGCCTGAACACCATTTATTTACAAGCCATCATTTTTCCAGTAATGTTAGAGGAAAGCTACTTTTATCATAATCAAAATTTCCATTTGTATTTGAGTCTACTTGGGGAGTTTCTCTTCAGTCTCATCTATCTGTCTGTTCATGCACTAAGCTCCACAATTCCAAGAACTAACATCAAGGATATGGGAAAAAACCAACCATGGAACTGAAGATTAACTGTACTTAAAACAATCAAGATGATGCCAGTCAGACCACCACATGACCAATTTCAAGATGACTGTCAGAGCTGACTGTGCTGTTTCTGCATGGAGCCACCTCCTTCTGTCTATAAAAGCTCTTATCCCCTATTGCCGGTGGGGAGGGCGTAGTCTGCTTTCGGATAGGAGTCCAACCTCCCCCTCTCTGGTTGTCAGCATCCAAAATAAAGCAAACTTTCCTTTCCACCAAACTTGCCTCTTTATTGACTTTTGAATGATGGTCAGCCGGACCCCACTTTTGATTATATGACCAACAACCAGCAAAAAACAAACAAACCTGAAGCTCTAGAATCTTCCTCTCTTTTTCTCCCTCTCCATTGTGGGTTTATAGAGGCAAGCTGCCATGAATCCTACAGCCATAAGAAAATTCATTTTGCCAATAATCTGAGAAAGCTTGAACGTGAATCTTTCTGCATTCAGGTCTGTGACAAGAACCTAGCCCTGGCAGACACCTGAGGGCAGACTTATAAGACCTTAAGCCAAAGACTCAGCTTAAGTCATGCTCAGACTTCTGATCCCAGAACCTGAGAAAATAAATAAGTGTGGCTTTAGGCTGCTGAATGTGTGATAGTTTATTATACAGCTGCTGCTGCTGCTGCTGTCAGTCACGTCAGTCATGTCCGACTCTGTGCAACCCCATAGATGGCAGCCCACCAGGCTCCCCCGTCCCTGGGATTCTCCAGGCAAGAACACTGGAGTGGGTTGCCATTTCCTTCTCCAATGCATGAAAGTGAAAAGTGAAAGGGAAATCGCTCAGTCGTGTCCGACTCTTCGTGACCCATGGACTGCAGCCTACCAGGCTCCTCCGTCCATGAGATTTCCCAGGCAAGAGTACTGGAGTAGGGTGCCATTGCCTTCTCCTTATTATACAGAAAGGAACAACTAATACAGCGTTCACTCTTCAATGTAAAATAGCAGTTTGAATAATAGAATCCTAAGTACGTATGAATATATGTAGGCTTGAGCCAGAGAAAGTGTGTGTGTGAAAAATAAAACACGTTTAAAAATTAAATACATTTTTAAGAATCAGAAAGTGCTGAGATGCTACTTGCTTAGCCTATGGTAAGCAAGTAAGTAAATAACCTTATATGTATTATTTTTTTTTTTTTTTAGTGTGTGTGTGAGAGAGAGAGATAAAATAAGACTACCACTACCAACCTTAGAGTTTTATGAGAGTAAAATAATAAAAGTATATACATATGCTTAGTGCATTGTTTGGCCAGGGTAGAAGACTATATAAATATTAGGTCTGTGCTTACACCTTTGTTTGACTGTTTATTGATGTTCAAGGGGATCCATGGCTGTGTTCCATCACATGCCAACTTTGTCACTCAGCATATAAAACAATCCTTGTTGAAACCATCAGTCTACAGATACCCAACAAAAAGTCTGTCTGAGACTCTGAGACTGCTTAGCAAAGCCTATCCAACAGAACTGAGAAGCCTTGGGAGCAGGCTTTGGGGGGCATTTTAAAAGTTTACGCACCAATCCAGGGGTTTTTTGTTTAAATGAGGTGGCATTGTGGAATTTTTCAAAAACAATAAGCAGAACACCATTGTTCTGGTTATTATTGTTATTCATTGTTCAAGATGATTATTTCCTGCCTGCTGGGGTAATTATTTGAGCAATGTATTTCAAATAATCCTAATTGAAGAAGAATTTTTCACTTCAACCTTTGAAAAGATTCTTTGAAAACCTTTGAAAATATCTACCATCTTCTCTTAATAGTTGTGTGAACAACCTCTATTTATTAGGATATTTAGAAGTTTCTTTTCATGATCGATACTGGCTAAGACCACCTGTGTTTTTATAAAGCATAGTTAGAATTAAATCCCAGAATTCAAGGTGAGCTTTCCCTCACTGTTATTTTTCTTCCTACTTCTTGACTCTCCGTGGATATATCAGCCCCATCTTCTCCGTCCTGAGCAAAAGCACAGTGGAGTCTGTCTCTCATCAATTAATCTGAATATTTAGCTCCTTCTGTTTGTTTTACAGTTTTTACAAAATAAATTCTTTTCCCAGTGGGGGAAAAAAGATTTGTAGGCATTTGCATGGAAAGATTTCTAAGATGTATTGCTAAGAAAAAAAAAAAAGCCTGTGATGGAATGAAGACTAATATGCAAAGCCAGATCCCACAAGCATGGAAAAACATGGGCAAAAGTTTGATGGTGTTTGATGGTTCCACTGCACACCCATGGAAGGGAGTGGAATGGGAAGTGGCCAGGGTGCCTGTCGCCTTTAATTATGTCCATTTCTGTATCATTTAAGTTTTTTACAGTAAGGCTGTATAGACTCACTGTTTCAGGCTTCCACGGTGGCTCAGTAATGAAGAACATGCCTGCCAGCACAGGAGACACAGGCAACATGGGTTCAATCCCTGGGTCAAGAAGATCTCCTGGAGGAGGAAATGGCAACCCACTCCAGTATTCTTGCCTGGAGAATCCTGTGGACAGAGGAACCTGGCGGGGTACAGTCCATAGGGTCACACAGAGAGAGTCAGACATGACTGAAGCGACTGAGCATGCACACATACACAGACTCACTATTTCCTTTTTTTTAATTTTATTTTATTTTTAAACTTTACATAATTGTATTAGTTTTGCCAAATATTTCATTTTTTAAGCTGTTTTCAATTAAAAAGAATATGCAGACTTTGATCAATAGAGGCACTTATCACTGGCAAGCCTATGTTTAGATGTCGGTTCCTTGAAATCACCTTCTTTGACCATTATGTCTAAAGGACTTTCTCTTCTTTCACTCTGTCCCTGAGTCCCTCATCTCCCTCAAAACTCTTGTCACAATGCAAAATTCAATTGTTGGGACTTCTTTGTGGTCCAGTAGTTAAAATTTTGTGCTTCCAATGTAGGGGGCCCAGGTTTGATTCCCTAGCCCCCCAGGCTGCACAGCATGCCCCCCTCCAAAAAAGAAGAATAAACTAAGAACAAAATCACATGGACACAACAATTCAATATGTTCTTTTAGAACTCATAGTAGATCTGAAAACCCACGAGTATGTGAGTAGAACTTCCTGCTTGACTTTCTTCTAATGCCCTTACAACGGCCAAAAAAAAAGAAAGAAAAGGTGAAAAAAATAATAGTACCACACTCACATGATTGTTGTAAAGATATAGTGGAATAAATTATCTGTTATAAAAGGAACAAAATTCAATCAAACCAAGGCTTATTGGCCTCTCCCAGCTAAAATGCAGATTTTGTAATGGCAAAAGTCTCATCAATCTTGTTCAGTTTTGATTCTCCAGTGTATGGTAGAGAACTGGCCATAGAGTAGTCGGTCAGGAAATATTTGAATGAATGTTGGAATGAATGAGGCAGATGCCCATTTACTCTGTGTTCTCAGCTGCACAACTTCAGAGGGGCAGGAGCTGCAAGGGAGAGCTGTAGCTTGCCCAAGTTCTGTATCTGCTTCCAATTTACCCCTTGCTTCATCGTTACAGACACTTATCTCAAGAGCTTCAGAGAAAATTGGCCCAATAGAGGATCCCAGCAGTTACAGATTTGTGACAAGGAAGTGTCTGCCAACCTGCTGTTGACCTGGCTCCCAAAGAGTATGGGGCAGTGTTTTACTCCAGGTTCTGCAGAAAAGAAGAACCAACAGTGTGTATATCTCTCTCTCACTCATTATACCTATTTTTTTTAAACACACATTATAGCTCTGTTCAAAGGGCTTTCTTGGCAGCTCAGATAGTAAAGAATCTACCTTCAATGCAGGAGATCTGGTTTAATTCCTGGGTTGGGAAGATCCCCTGGAGAAGAGCATGGCAACCCACTCAAGTGTTCTTGCCTGGAGAATCCAATGGACAGAGGAGCCTGGTGGGTTGCACTCCATGGGGTCGCAAAGAGTTGGACGTGACTGAGCAACTTGCATATGTATGATATATATATGTGTGTGTGTGTGTGTGTGTGTGTGTGTGTGTTTATGCTGTAAAAATGTAAGTGAATGTTTATTACATGAGGGGAGAGCACAAAAAAATAACTAAAGCCACCCTCTTGTGTACAGAGAGATAGTCCCATATAAGATTGTAACTCTCATTACAGGTTTTAGGTGAAGCAATGATACTACTCAAAAGAACCCAGAATTGGACTTAAAATCTCTCTGTCACCTGGCCTGAAGTAGTGAATGAAATACAATTCTAGAAGAATAGAAGATGTTTGATATAGAATGACATGAAGGCAACAAAGTGAAGTAACTCATCACTAGTAATTTTTTTTAAGGTAGTGTGAATTTAAGCTTGTGGCCATCTTTTGGAGCTTAGGTATGATTAAAGAATGGCACCACAGGACAGACAGGTCCTAACTATTGGGAGGGGTTAACATGAGCAGCTCTGTAGAACCAAGCTGCTTCCAAAATTGTCACTGTGATGTTTCGGGTACCACTTTGAACTTTGGGCACATTTTGAGTTAGAGATTGGTCCTTTCTCTTACTATTTTTTTTTTGTCCTATTCAATAGTTCTACTGGTTTCAGAAGCATCATTCCACATCCTACCAACAGAGAGAAAGAGAATATGAGAGAGGGAGATTGAGTTTAAGGAATTAGCTCACAAAATTTTAGGGCCTGGCAAGTCCAAATCTACAGGGCAGGCCAACAGGCTTGAGACCCAGAGAAGAGTTCATGTTTCAGCTTGAGCCCAAAGTCAGTCTGCTGGCAGAATTCCCTCTTCTTTGAGGGACATCAGTCTTTCTTTCATGAAAGGTCTTCCACTGATTAGATGAGGTCCACCTTCATTATTGCAAATTTGGAAAACTCAGCAGTGGCCACAGGGCTGGAAAAGGTCAGTTTTCATTCCAATCCCAAAGAAAGGCAATGCCAAAGAATGCTCAAACTACCACACAATTGCACTCATCTCACATGCTAGTAAAGTAATGCTCAAAATTCTCCAAGCCAGGCTTCAGCAATATGTGAACCGTGAACTTCCTGATGTTCAAGCTGGTTTTAGAAAAGGCAGAGGAACCAGAGATCAAATTGCCAACATCCGCTGGATCATGGAAAAAGCCAGAGAGTTCCAGAAAAACATCTATTTCTGCTTTATTGACTATGCCAAAGCCTTTGACTATGTGGATCACAATACA
>NW_011494607.1:6415707-6416090 GCF_000754665.1 Bison bison bison
CAGCCACCTGATCTGCCTCTTGAGAAATTTGTATGCAGGTCAGGAAGCAACAGTTAGAACTGGACATGGAACAACAGACTGATTCCAAATAGGAAAAGGAGTACGTCAAGGCTGTATATTGTCACCCTGTTTATTTAACTTATATGCAGAGTACATCATGAGAAACACTGGACTGGAAGAAACACAAGCTGAAATCAAGTTTGCCAGGAGAAATATCAATAACCTAAGATATGCAGATGACACCACCCTTACGGCAGAAAGTGAAGAGGAACAAAAAAGCCTCTTGATGAAAGTGAAAGTGGAGAGTGAAAAAGTGGGCTTAAAGCTCAACATTCAGAAAACGAAGATCATGGCATCCGGTCCCATCACTTCATGGAAAATAG
>NW_011494607.1:6416190-6432698 GCF_000754665.1 Bison bison bison
GGAGAGTGAAAAAGTGGGCTTAAAGCTCAACATTCAGAAAACGAAGATCATGGCATCCGGTCCCATCACTTCATGGAAAATAGATGGGGAAACAGTGGAAACAGTGTCAGACTTTATTTTGGGGGGCTCCAAAATCACTGCAGATGGTGACTGCAGCCATGAAATTAAAAGACGCTTACTCCTTGGAAGGAAAGTTATGACCAACCTAGATAGTGTATTCAAAAGCAGAGACATTACTTTGCCAACAAAGGTCCATCTAGTCAAGGCTATGGTTTTTCCTGTGGTCATGTATGGATGTGAGAGTTGTACTGTGAAGAAGGCTGAGTGCCGAAGAATTGGTGCTTTTGAACTGTGGTGTTGGAGAAGACTCTTGAGAGTCCCTTGGACTGCAAGGAGATCCAACCAGTCTATTCTGAAGGAGATCAGCCCTGGGATTCTTTGGAAGGAATCATGCTGAAGCTGAAACTCTGGTACTTTGGCCACCTCATGCGAAGAGTTGACTCATTGGAAAAGACTCTGATGATGGGAGGTACTGGGGGCAAGAGGAGAAGAGGACAACAGAGGATGAGATGGCTGGATGGCATCACTGACTCGATGGATGTGAGTCTGAGTGAACTCCGGGAGTTGGTGATGTACAGGGAGGCCTGGCATGCTGCGATTCATGGGGTCGCAAAGAGTCGGACACGACTGAGTGACTGATCTGATCTGATCTGACCTTCATTGTAAAGGGTGACCTGCTTCACTCAAAGTCTACTGAATTTTAAGTGTTAATCTCATCTTTAAATATGCCTTCACAGGCAGGGAAAGTCTGCACCCTTCCCCCATACTTTGCCCTGTGTATCTATTCCATCTGGTTATCCTGAGTTATAGCCTTTTATAATAAATTAGTGACCTTGTAGGTTTCCCAGGTGGCACTGTGGTAAAGAACTCACCTGCCAATGCAGAAGACACAAGGACATAGTTCCACCCCTGGGGTTGGGAGGATCCCTTAGAGTAGGAAGTGTCAACCCACTCCAGTATTCTTGCCTAGAAAACTCCATGGATGGAGGGGCCTGGGGGGCTACAATCTATGGGGTTGCAAGGAGTCAGACATGACCGAGCGACTGAGCACAGACAGTGATCTTGTAAGTAAAATGTTTCTCTGAGTTCTGTGAGCCAATTTAGCAAATTAAATAAACCTGGAGAAGGGTTAATTGCAGTTTCCCATTGATAGCAGGTAGGTCAGAAGTACAGGTGGCAGTCTGGACTTGAGACTGGCACCTGAAGTGGGAGGGCAGTCCTGAAGGAGTGACCCCTTAACCTATGGGATCTGATGCTATCTCAGCAAAGACAGGTCAGAACTGAGTTAATTTGTGGTGTCAGAGAATTTCTTCTTGGTATAGGGAACAACCACCACCCCACTACACACACACACACACACACACACACACACACACACACACACACATTGGAATGGGTAACCAGAACCTTTAGAGACTCACTCATGTTGTGTGTAGTTGTGGTTTGTTTATTCTCATTGCTAGATAGTATCCAGTGTATGAATATAAAATAAATTTTAAGAAATACCAAAAAAGCCTTCATAGAAACATTTAGACTAGCATTTGATGAAATATGAGGGCAGCGTGTCCTAGCCAAGGTGACACATAAAATTAATCATTCCAGGCAGGATGGCAGAGCTTCAGCTGAGGCAAGTGAGTAGAGAGTCCTATGTTGAAAAGCTTAGACACAAGGGCATGTGTGAGGAAGAAAGAGCAAGTTTTATGTAACTTCCTGACTGATGCTGAACCTCTCTTAACCTTCTGTTTATATTTTTTAATTGTGGTATAAGTCACATAATCTAAAACACACTATCTTAACCATATTTAACTGTACAGTTTAGGGCACTAAGTACATTCACATTGTTGTGTAACTCTCATAATCTTTCCTCTCCCGAATTTTTCACCTTCCTAAACTGAGATGCTGTCCCCATTAAACAACTCCTCACTCCCCCTCCCCACCCCCAAACCCCCAGGCCCTGGCATCTACCAATGTACTTTCTGACTCTATGAATCTGACTGTTCTGGATACCTTGTATAAGTAGAGTCAAACTATATTTTTCTGCACCCAATGCATATTGGAATGCATGTTTAAGGTCTTAACTCTCTTTTGTGCAGTGATTGGGGGTTCCCAGGTGGCACTAGTGGCAAAGAACCTGCCTTTTAATACAAGAGATGTAAGATACATGAATTCAATTTGTAGGTCAGGAAGATCCCCTGGAGAAGGGCATGGCAACCCACACCAGTATTCTTGCTTAGAGAGCCCATGGACAGAGGAACCTGGCAGGCTACAGTCCATAGGGTCACACAGAGTCAGGCACTACTGAAGCGACTTAGCACATGCAGTGATTAGAAAGAGAATCAGAGCCAAGCTGGAGCCAAGTCCAGCAGGGGGAGGAGCCCTGGCTTCCAGTCCCATCTCAGCCAAATGTAGAGATGAAGCTGTTGGTGGAAACCAGGCAGCTCTGAGCACCCAACTCTGACTGCGGTGACCTTCTTCCTCAGCATTACTACATTCTTGGGTACCAGCAAGAAAGCCAACCAATTCTAGCCAAACTACAGATAAATAAATTGAAAGGCAGACTGTCTAAACAAGCCACCTTCAGTGGCACACTGGAACAGTTGTCCAGATAAGTCAGGGTAAGATTTTGTCAGCAAGGGTGAAAAGCTTATGTTTGGGGGTTCCATTATTCCAGGGGGTGATTTTCACCAGTGAGATTATCTTTAGCATTTAACTCAGGGAGTTGTTCTGTTGTCACAGATGTTCATCAAGCTCTGTGGAGCTGCCAGTGAGGAGAGAAGTGGAACAGGGACAACTCCACCAGGAAACTGGGACTTTATGAAAGGGTGTCCGAGGGACAGGATTCTAATCCGCTTCAACACCTCTCTGGCTGATTCAGGACCAATCACTTAACCTCCAGCCTCAGTTTCCTCTCTGATTCTCTCCCAGCCCTATAATCTCCTTGGATTTCTAATCTCAGACTCTCTGATGGCCAAAATGGCCTCTGTCCTCTCTCCTAATGCCTAATGCTAATCCCGTGTGCCTTTGATGTCTGCTACCAATGCTGTTGATTTTATTTATTTATTTATTTTTGGTCTGTGCTGTGGGACATGTGAAATCTTAGTTCCCTAACCAGGATAGAACCCACAACCCCTGCATTGGAAGCATGGAGTCTTAACCACTGGGCTGCCAGGGAAGTTCCATGTTGATTTTATTTCTGCCACTTGAGTCACAGAAAACCCATATTAAAGAACATTTCTTTTTCCCCACACTGGTGTGTCAGAATATGGGTTGGGAATTCCTTTATACATATACTATATGTTTCTCTAATTCTAATAAAGAATAATACTGTGCCAGTGATAAAAACTGGAGAAGGCAATGGCAACCGACTCCAGTACTCTTGCCTGGAAAATCCCTGGTAGGCTGCAGTCCATGGGGTCATGAAGAATCGGACACAACTGAGCAACTTCACTTTCACTTTTCACTTTCAGGAAATGAAAGTGAAGGAAATGGCAACCCACTCCAGTGTTCTTGCCTGGAGAATCCCAGGGAAGGGGAAGCCTGGTGGGCTGCCGTCTATGGGGTCGCACAGAGTCAGACACGACTGAAGCGACTTAGCGGCAGCAGCAGCAGCAGCAGTGATAAAAACAAAGCAAGGAACAATTAACAGAGCCTGATTGTATTTCCAAATACCACTATATCCTTTCCTGGTTTGGTTTCCAGTATTTGGGAAGTCGGTTTTTCTTTTTTTAGTCTTCCTGCTGTTCACTTGATTCAGAAAATCTCTTGTTGCTATGGAAGTCAAATTTTTTTTTCATGTTTTCATATCCTCTCTTCATGCCTTTACAATTAAAACTCAGACCTAATTATAATGCTAAACATTTCAATCTGAGATCACATATGAAGTAAAAGAGAAAGCTTTGTCCGACTTGGTTTATTTTTCTACTTGACTTTGAACTCTTTTCCATTCTTTCACATCCCACTTGAATGAGGCTAAGAGGTGACGAAAATCAATTATATGAGTTTAATTTGTCCAAGCTTGGGATCAAATTTTATTACTCTTTTCCTGAGCATCTGGTTATTCTAATTAATTTTCTCCTCCTTATCAGCAGTTTTAATGATTCATTTCCATGCCCTTCTTTTGCCAACTGCGTCAGAGCGATATGGTTGGCCAAAGGTGTCTCCATGGCTGTTGAGAAGCTCTGACTCTGGGAGAAGAATGAGGAGCAGGATGCTGAGCAAAAGAGGAGGGTTGAGGTCATTTCACTGAGCAGTGACTGTCACCTTCATTTTGCCTGTGGGTTTTGTCATCTCCACGCATGCGTACACACAAATATACATCATTGGATGGATCCTCATGTCAGAAATGGGTAGCAAGTAAAAATGAGGGCATATTCCACACTTTTTACCCTAGTCTAAATTCAGGTTCTCTGTAGCACTTCTCCTAAGTAAGCTCTTTTAAATCGGATCCCTTTAATTACTCCAGATCCCCTTAACACGTTGCTGTCGTAGCCAAGTCACAGGTTGACATGCACAACAGGGCAGATCAGTAACGAATGTGTGAACTTGTGGCGTGAGATCAGGCTCCAGGCATCCATGCTCATGAATGGCATTGAGAGGAGTGTCAGACCTGTAGGAAGTTAAGCATGTGATGTGAGTTCCTGGAATTAAGAGTAAACACAAATTAAATCAGAAATGGTGTGTGTGGCCCCATCCTTGAAAGGTGTGAAAATGGCCCTGCTCCACTGTAGCCCCCAGTAGGTTCATTAAGTCCTTCCCGAAGGGAACATGGCTCAGTCCCAGACTCTGAGCATCTGCAAGTACTGAAAAACATGCAGGGAAATAAATGCATGAAAATGAATACATCCATACAGAAGGGCACCATCACCTCCAAAGACTACTGAGGCTGATGTCAATCACGCAGAAAAAGCAAATAAACAACCCATGCCTTATGCTCCTGTTTCACCTTTAATTCCCATGACTAATCTTCTAAGTAAGAACTGCCTTCCTGAGAGCATTTTTTTCATGTACCTTTTACCTGTTCACAAAGAGTAGGCAAAGATAGAGTAGGGACATTCTGTTTGCACGTGAAGAAGGATTTCTTCGGGATGAACAGTACAGCAGCTTATAAAATGTGGTGTGTAGTTTTCAACCCTGGAGCAGGTAAAAAAAAAAAAAAAAAGAAAAACAGTTGTCTGAAGTTACTTGGGTCATAAATGGCAAGGATTGGATATACATTATTTTAACCAGCTGTGAAACTGGTCAGATATAGATATGGAGAGAATAATATCATCATTTGTCCTATAAACACTTGCCAAGTACCTGCTATACACCAAACACTATGCCCAGTTTTGGAAATACAATGAACCAACTCTCTTTCCAAGGCACTCATAGTCTCAGGAGTGGGACAAGCAGGCAAGCAAATTTTGCTGTATAGGTCAGGACATAATTCCAGAAAACTCTAGTAAAGGGTATGCAAAGCACTGGGTGCTTTGGAGTAAAAAGAGAGATATCTAACTTGGGGCAATGCATGCTAGGAAATCCTCCCTGATAACCAGCCCTCTAGTTATAAACACTAAATAATCATGTGATTATAAAGAAAGTTCATCTGTGGGAATAAAATAATATGCATTGGAATCGCTTCTTGCATATGGGGTAGGTTATTAGCACACAAGATAAAAATCAAATGTATTGACAGTTATTCATAAACTTCCTGCACATTGCCCATTCAGTACTATGTACATGAGTTTTTGCAGTTTTATGTGATAACTATATTCAGTAACAAATATGCATAAATGTGTGATCTAAACAAGCACAAAGATAACAATCAGCAAGATGCTTTCAACGTGAGAGACACAAGAAAATGTGATATATTTATTTGGTGATAGAGCAGAACCACTTGCAGTATTTAAATTATTTCTTCCTTCCTCTGCCTTTGTATTTTTTTTTCAAGCATGGGTAGTTAGATTTGTCTAAGTTAAACGAGGACATGGTGTGATTGCACCATATTACTTTGACTTCTCCTTACAACAATGACAAATTACAGTTGGAACAAAAGTCTTTAAAGTATCTTGAATTCTCTTAAATCAGTGATTCACAGAGCTGAGGAACTAAATGAAAACTACAGCAAAATAAACTTTTAAAAATAACAAATATTTATTAATTTTGGTATCCTTATTTTTTTAATGTCCTGCAATTAGGAAGAATTATTTCATTCATAAGAATGATGACTTTTGCATAAAATTACAATTGCTCATTTCAAATTAACAAGTGAAACAATATAGTACCATTAAAAGAAATGAAAACGCACATCACTAGAAACATATTCTCCAAATTTGCTCTGTTCCATCCGCCCATGGACTGTGTTGGCCCAGCTGTTGCTTCAGAAGCAAATCTGCTCAGTTAATATCACCTTCTACCTCCTTTCCATTGCCTCTATAAGCCGAGTAAAACTGGAAAGTCGCTCAGTCATGTCCAACTCTTTGCAATCCCATGGACTGTAGCCTGCTAGGCTCCTCTGTCCATGGAGTTCTCCAGGCAAGAATACAGGAATGGGTAGCCAGTTCCCTTCTCCAAGGGATCTTCCCATCCCAGGGATTCAACCCAGGTCTCCCACATTGCAGGTGGATTCTGTACCATCTGAACCACCAGGGAAATCCATAAGTCAAGTCCCCGGTCACTGTTCCCCTCCGTGCCCCATATGCAACCTTCCAAACCAATCCTTCATTGAAGGACTCAGCATCCTGGGCTTCTTATCCCTGAAGGGGAGCTGTTCGAGGAGCACCTAGGTCAGTCCTGGGACATGCGCACTGCTGCTCGGGCCCAAAATGGGACCAGAGTTGATCTCTGACAAGGCAGCTCTGAGTCTTCTCGCCCTCCACTTAAGGCCCCCTGTCTGATCATGATACTCCCATTCTTGTCATGGTATCTGCCCCCACTCTCTCACCTTCTAGGAGTCCCACTCCAGGAAGTCTCAATGATACTCAACTGAAAGCATTCAAATTCCCTAGTTTAGTAGTTCTCAAGGTTGACTGCACATTTTATTCTTGGGAAATTCTTTAAAAAAAAAAATCATTGTCTGGCCCTACCCCCATAGATTCTGACTTATAAGTTCTAGAGTAAGTTATAGTTATTAGCATTTTGTGTATGTTTCTAATGTGTGTGCAGCCAGGGTTGAGGACCACTGCCCTAGCAAGTGTTATGTGTAATCGCAGGCTCACCTTCCCAGGCAGTGCCAACAGCCAGGCTAGTCCGTCTAAGGATTCCTAACATGCACACACACACACACACAAACACCAGACTAGCTAAAAGTAAATAACGCAAGGAAAGATTACCAATAGAAGCAGAAATAAAGTATACCTACCATGGCGCCACCTGCCAGGGACCAGCCCCGGCTGATCCAGGGTATTCGAAGGAGAGACGGCATAGGCGAGGATCAGGATACAATAGCTTCAATTAGATATTAATTAAAGATATAAAGAGTAATAGGATGAGGATAGCTCAGTAGGAAAATTCAGTGGAGAAAAGAGGCTGAGTGGCTTGGTTTACGCGGGAGACCAATAAAACTTCAAGACAAGAAGCTTGCACCACTTACGTAGGCCACAGGCGTCCTTCCGTTCTCCCGAAGGAGAGGAGACACTGAGGCCTCCCCGGTCGGATCTTAGAAGCCCAGGCATAATTAGTAAGCATGGTGGGTTCCGCGCTTCAGAAGGAGACTCAGCCAGAGTGGGAGAGAGAGCGACATGGGGAGACCAGTATTTCGAGAAACTGATCCCAATTCTTTATTTTCCATGGTCTACTTTTATACACTGAGATGTTATGCAAAAGTCACGCGGGGTCAGCAGTCCTGACTTTTATCAAAGTCAGGTGCTTCATACAAATGTATACAGAGGTCTTAGGGGTGTTACATCATCTTCTGGCCAGGGGGGCCTGCTGACAATTTACGACCCTCTCCTTGTGACAGCGGTCAATCAACCAGGACACTTGTTTCTCCAGGGCTGATTATTCTCAAAACAGACGCCACCCAAATAAAGTTACATTCGTACAGGGTGAGGGTGTAGTGGGTTTTAGTTAAGGAAAGAATTTACTTAGCCTAAGGTCTAACGTGATTAATATCAAAGGTTAATTCTATATATTCATTAATGTGTGTAAGGGCAGGGGATATGGAGACTTAGCAACAAACATTGGCTCAACAAATGAAAAACCCTTCACCAACACAATTTCTAATTAGCCCATTATACTTATACTAATAGTTTTCTAACTTTTCTAAGGAACCTGTTTTTAGAAGGTTTAAAGCATCTTGTGCCTCTCACGGTTGGGAGGCTGTGAGCGATCACATGTGGCCGGACAAGCCTGTCAGGCAGGCTAGAGAACCTTCAGAGGAGTTTGTAGGTTAAAACACTCTTGTCACACCCAAGAGTTTTTATTGACTGGAGCTCTAGGTTAACTCCTTCTCCGAAAGAGGTGGTGGGGGACAGCCACCCGTAAAGTCAGAGGTGTAGGTAAGAGCACAAAGTAGTAAAGTAGGCAGGCTCTGGTTATGGGGGTAGACGCTCAAGGATTTCCAGGGGGACTCCTGAGGCTCGATCCCGCCTTTGCGTATGTCGAGCCTCCTTCCTCATGACCTTTGTCACGGGCGGAGTACCTCACTCTGGCCCCCAACATGTCTGAATGCCTGGCCCACAGAATCCAGAAGCATGATGACGTAGTTGTTGTTATACACATTCTGTTTGGGAGGTTTTGTTACATAGCAGTAGATAATTGGAACAGCAAGTTACATAACTTTTCTAAGGTCTGATTTGGTTATTTTCTAAAGTTTTGAAAGGTTGTGTTGAAAATTAGAGTTAATGTATATCATTTACCAGCACAAAATAAGTGCTCAATAAATGATATCTGTTCATGACAACAGTTATCATTATTAACTCTTGTCTCTATGAAACCTGGCTGCTTCTACTTCATAGTTGCCCTTCAGATTTGAAGAGGCATCAGGATGTGAACAAAAAATTTTATATGATGGATGCTCTTTCAAAGCTAACTGTTCAGAAGGACCAGTCTCTTGATTTGAAGTGACACCAGTCATTTATCCAACAACTCAGTCATAAATTACTTTTTTGATTCATGTTTTTTCTGAGCAGTTTAGCAAGTTTTTATGGAACAGTGTGCTATATACAATGACACAAAAGATAGAATCTCTGCCCAAAGGGGTTAATAGTCTTAATAATAATTAAGAAAACAAAATCATCAAATAGAGCTGAGAACGTCCAAAATATTCCTTCATTTTATTCTTGAGGAAATTGAAATCTGGAAAAGTTCCATCAAGCTGCTCAGGACCACATATGATTAGCAGCAGAGCTGAGACTAGAACCCAGAACGCCTTACTTCCAACCCTTTATTCATTCCTCCCTTCAGGAAACATTTGTTGAGCACTTCCTATGCTCTGGCCACTGTGGACTCAAAGATGAAAGGGAAACACTCTTGCTGACAAGGAGCTCATAGTCTGATGGGAGGTACAGTCACAAAGACAGATAAGCACAGAGTTCGAGGGAGGAGCTGCAAGGTTGGAAGGTGGTCTGCGAGCACCGAAGAGGCTGCCGCCTCTTCTTTTTTGAAAGATTCAGAAAGGAGATGACATTTGGGCTGATTTTTAAAGGCTGAATAGGAGTTTCCAGGCAGGGAAAAGGCATGCCAAGTAAAAACAATTAATTTTGTGATGCCTTAGATATATGCATATGATTTTTATTACACTAGAGTTTCAGAAACTCAGCTCCATGCACCTATGGAGAATTTTGATCCTTTTAAACAGTTCATATTTTATTCAAGTTTATTAAACAGACACCAACCCTAAATATTCATTGGAAAGACTGATGCTGAAGCTGAAGCTTCAATACTTTGACCACCTGATGCGAAGAGCTGACTCTTGGAAAAGACCCTGATGCTGGGAAAGATTGGGGGCAGGAGAAGAAGCCGGCAACGGAGGGCGAGATGGTTGGATGGCATCACTGACTGAATGGACATGAATTTGAGCAAACTCCAAGAGATGGTGAAGGTCAGGAAAGCCTAGCATGCTGCAGTCCATGGGATCACAGAGTCAGACATGATTTAGCGACTGAACAACAGCAGACACAATTCTTCACACGCAAGAAAACAATATGAGACACATAAAATATACATCTTTTCTAAGGAAACATGTAGTGTCTAAATTGGAGAGACCTTCAGAGATCATTTATCTCAGCCCCTGTGGATTCATGATCCATAGACATGGAGGGATATAGCTTAAAGAGCAGGAAGACTATGAAACCAGAGATGTAGTTAAAAGCAAGAACAATTAAAGGTTAAACTTAGATTATTATTCCCCCTTGATTCCCTTCCCCCATGGCATATCACAAAGTATAAAAGCAAAGGGGAGGAAAAAAATCAGCCACTGGGAGGACTCCCCCCTCTAGCCAGCCTATCACAATTATAACATGGTATTTGAAAGAAGAAAAGACATTTCCAAAGGGCAACGTTATTAATGCCACCAAGAAAGAATTGGAAAGTTGCAGTTTAAATCATTGGTTTTGTGCCAGTTCTCCTTTTTATATAAATATCAATTCTCACTGTGAGTTACTGCACCCTAATTTAGTTAGGAATACATCTTAACAATGGCTTGCTAGAAGGTGTGATTCAATGGAGGAAAAGGATTATCAGGTGGGGCAGTGATCCATAAATAGATGTTATTATTATTTAACATTCGTTAAACACCCACAGTGAACTAAGCACTGTCCTAAACTTTGGGAAGATATAGTTCTTCCTCTGACAAGAAGAGGCTAAACCCACAGAAAAGATGAAAGTTTAAATCTACTTAAGATCAGGGAAATTTATTTTTCTACTCCAACTTTTCCTTGCTTCACTTGTCAAATTAATATTATTCAAGATATTAGACTAGTATTTATAACAGTTATCCCTTACCCATATTCAGCGTTTTATACTTTTTGTTATTGTTGTTGTTTAGTCTTTCAATCACGTCCGACTCTTTTGTGACCCAGTGGACTATAGCCCACCAGGCTCCTCTGTCCATGGGATTTCCTAGGTAAGAATATTTGAGTGGGTTGTTATTTCCTTTCTCTAGGGTATCTTCTCGACCCAGAGATCAAACCTGCATTTCCTGCATTGCAGGCAGATTCTTTACCACTAAGCCACTTGAGAACCCTAATGTTTTATACTTTCTAGAGGGTCTTATGTGCATATCTCATTAGATAGCTAGGTACATAGTCTTTGGGAGATGTTAGCATTAAGAAGAGAGAGCTTCATTTCAGGAGAAGATAAAAAAAGTTAGAGGGGTCAGCTGACCTTTCAGAGCATCAAAGGGCAGCTATACTTGGGGAGGAGAGAGATTTTTCAAATACGTTAATATATGCACAAAGCAACTGTCCTCCCCACCTCTGTCTTTCAGGCCCCAGTTTCTTATCCTAGAGACAGAACAAATCAATTTCTTGTGTATTCTGCCAGAAATATCATATGCAAGTACCAGCATACAGATTACATATGTGGTGTCACACTATATGCGTGGTTATGCACCCACTTCTTTTTCTTATATTTTGGAGATTTTCTTCATGCTGCATTATTGTTTGTAATGGTTGCATCATATTTCATGTATAAATGATCCATAATTTACTTAATTAGTGTGGTTGTTGTTGCTTATTGTTCAGTTAATCAGTTGTGTCCAACTCTTTGTCACCCCAGGGACTGCAGCACACCAGGCTTCCCTGACCTTCACTATCTCCTGGAGTTTGCTCAAACGCATGTCCATTGTGTCAGTAATGCCATCCAACTATCTCATCCTCTGTCATCCCCTTCTCCTCCTGCCCCTAGTCTTTCCCAGCATCAGGGTCTTTTCTAATGAGTCAGCTCTTCTCATCAGGTGGCCAAAATATTGGAGCTTCAGCTTCAGCATCAGTCCTGCCAATGAGTATTCAGGGTTGATTTCCTTTAGGATCGACTGGTTTAATCTCCTTGCAGTCCCAGGGACTCTTAAGAGTGTTCTCCAGCACCACAGTTCGAAAGCATCAATTCTTCAGCACTCAGCCGAGTTAATGTGGTAATAAAGGATATATAGGTGACATATATACACTACCACATATAAAATAGATAACTAGTGGGAACCTGCCATATAGAGCAGGGAGCTCAGATCGGTGCTCTGTGATGACCTAGATGGATGGGATGAGGGGGATGGGAGAGAGGTCCAAGAAGGAGGGGGTACATGTATACATATAGCTGATTCACTTCATTGTACAGCAGAGACTAACACAACATTGTAAAGCAATTATACTCTAATTTTAGAAATGGGGAGAAAAATAAAGTACTATTTAAAATAAAACAGTATTTGGGAGGGTTAAGTTTTTTGTTTGTTTCTTCAAACTTTCTGCTATTACAATGATTCAATAGTTCAGTTCAGTTGCTCAGTCATATCTGACTCTTTTTGACCCCATGAACCACAGCATGCCAGGCCTCCCTGTCCATCACCAACTCCCGGAGTCCACCCAAACCCATGTCCATTGAGTCGGTGATGCCATCCAACCATCTTATCCTCTGTTGTCCCCTTCTCCTCCTGCCCTCAATCTTTCCCAGCATCAGGGTCTTTTCCAATGAGTTAGCTCTTCTCATCAGGTGGCCAAAGTTTCAGCCTCAACATCAGTCCCTCCAGTGAACACCCAGGACTGATCTCCTTTAGGATGGACTGGTTGGATCTCCTTCAAGTCCAAGGGACTCTCAAGAGTCTTCTCCAACACCACAGTTCAAAAACATCAATTCTTTGGCCCTCAGCTTTCTTTATAGTCCAACTCTCACATCCATACATGACCACTGGAAAAATCATAGCCTTGACTAGATGGACCTTTGTTGACAAAGTAATGTCTCTGCTTTTTAATATGCTGTCTAGGTTGGTCATAACTTTCCTTCCAAGAAGTAAACTTCTTTTAATTTCGTGGCTGCAATCACCATCTGCAGTGATTTTAGAGCCCCCAAAAATAAAGTCAGCCACTGTGTCCACAGTTTGCCATGAAGTGATGGGACCAGATACCATGATCTTAGTTTTCTGAATGTTGAGTTTAAGCCAACTTTTTCACTCTCCTCTTTCACTTTCATCAAGAGGCTCTTTAGTTCTTCACTTTCTGCCATAATGGTGGTTTCATCTGCATATCTGAGGTTATTGATATTTCTTCCAGCAATCTTGATTCCAGCTTGTGCCTCCTCCAGCCCAGCATTTCTCATGATGTACTCTGCATATAAGTTAAATAAGCAGAGTGACAATAATACCCTTGTAAAAACAACTTTCCTTGTTGTTTTTTGCTAGTCAAAGTGGATTTGCTAGCCAAAGTGTACATGAATTGGTCATTTTGATAGCTGTTGACAGATTCTTCTCTGGAACGTCTATGTTAACGGAAATTCTTAGCAGCAGCATTAGGACTGCCTGTTTTTCCACTGTCACTGACACAACGTGTACTATCAAAACTGATGGTTTTTATAATCTGATAAGTAAAAAATAGAATCTTGCAGTAGTTTCATTTGCCCTCCTTCCAAAAATGAGACTTCTTTTTTTTCACAGTTTAAAATGATGTATAGAACAGTCTTATGGACTCTGTGGGAGAGGGAGAGGGTGGGAAGATTTGGGAGAATGGCATTGAAACATGTAAAATATCATGTATGAAACGAGATGCCAGTCCAGGTTCGATGCACGATACTGGATGCTTGGGGCTAGAGCACTGGGACGACCCAGAGGGATGATATGGGGAGGGAGGAGGGAGGAGGGTTCAGGATGGGGAACACATGTATACCTGTGGCGGATTCATTTTGATATTTGGCAAAACTAATACAATTATGTAAAGTTGAAAAATAAAATAAAATTGAAAAAAAAAAAAAACATTAGCATTCCTTTCTGTGAACTCTGTTTATATTCTGTATAAGATTTTCTTTTGGGGGTGGTTGTCTTTTTTCTGATTGATTTTAGGGAACTCTTAATACATAATCTGAATTGCATGTATTTTTCATAGTATGACATTTATCTTTTGATTCTGTTAATGATAATTTTTGTCTTAAAGAATTGTCTACTTTTAATAAATACATGAATTTGAGGGCATGGCAACCCACACCAGTATTCTTGCCTGGAGAATCCCATGGACAGAGGAGCCTGGGAGGGTCCAGTCCATAGGGTCACACAGAGTTGGACACAGAGCAACTAAGCAGCAGCAGGTTTTGTTTCATATTTACAAGTCATTATTAATACAAGATTATGTTTTAAGAAACTCCCTAGTTTTCATCTGGTATTATGATTTTTATATGTAAGGGATTAATCCATTTGGTATTTATTTGTTGTAAGGTAGGCATCTTATATTTTGTTTTTCTTGATGGCCACCAGGTGATCCCAACTCCTTTCATGAATAAATCACCTTTAAATGTAAAGGCCACTTCTGCCAAATATCAAATTCCTTTATGGACAGCAGTGCTTTGTAAAGGCCATTATTCAGTTTAGGAATCTAGAAATTCCTCTGGGTCATTTCACCAGAGCTGATGCTAAGAATGACCTCCTTAATCCAAGTAGATGTGTGTGGCATAGAACACAGAAAAAGTGACATGTAGGAAACAAGTGGAGTGCCTAGCTGGCCTGGAGATAGCAAATAGGAACAGAGAAAAGATAAAATATGAGGGGAAATTTAGGGCAGATTCCAAAACAAATACTTTATGATACAGAAGGTGATCTGCATTCCAGGTGCCCTCCTGATAAAATAGGCAATCACCTATTCCAAATGCCCTGATGATAAAAATTGAAACTCCATCCAGGACCTGTCTAATCCACCTCTGCTTACCTCTCCAGCCCAGGATAGGCTGTTACCCCTACTTGTCTTTCAGCTTTCAGCTTAAGCACTATTTCCCCAGGTCTACTTCCCTGACCTGGCCAGGACTGAGTCGGATATTCCTCTTATGTGTCTCTGCAGGATTTTGTGCTTTGTAGGGTGTAATTGTCTAGTCTCTTAATCCTTTCACCTTTGTTGCAAGTATTTTCCCCTGCCTCCCATCTTCTATAAGATCTTTCTCCTGGTTAATAAATTTCTCCTGGGGGACAGTCCCATCTCTTACAATAAGTTCCATATTTCTGGGGCACTGACTCCAACCAGCCCAGAGATCTTACACTTGATCTAGAGCAAAGTCATTTAGCGCTTGGTCCAGGAATGAGCATGTGCCCAAGGAGAACTAATAGACACTTAGACTGGGGAGCCTGAATACAGACTCATGCCAAAAGCCATTGCAGAACAGGAGGCTGCAGAATGAACCAAAAATAAAGTGGGGCCAAAAAAATGGAGAGATAGATATCACCTGAAGCCCTAGGTCAATCTGAAATCAGTCTTGTCCTCAGACAGTTTAATGACGTGGATTATTTCCTGTTTTTCCTCAGGTCACTTCAGTTTGGATTTTCCATCACTTCCAACTGCAGTTTCTTAACTTAAAGATTATGTTTCTTCAGTTCAGTTTAGTCGCTCAGTCGTGTCCAACTCTTTGCGACCCCATGGACTGCAGCACAACAGGCTTCTTTGTCCATCACCAACTCCCAGAGCTTGCTCAAACTCATGTCCATTAACTCAGTGATGCCATCCAGCCATCTCATCCTTTGTCTTCCCCTTCTCCTCCTGCCTTCAGTCTTTCCCAGCATCAAGGTCTTTTCAAATGAGTCAGTTCTTCACATCAGGTGGCCAAAGTATTCCAGTTTTAGCCTCAGCATCAGTCCTTCCAGTGAATATTCAGGACTGATTTCCTTTAGGATGGACTGACTGGATCTCCTTGCAGTTCAAGGGACTCTCAAGAGTCTTCTCCAACACCACAGTTCAAAAGCATCAGTTCTTCAGCACTCAGTTTTCTTCATGGTCCAACTCTCACACCCATACATGACTACTGGAAAAACCATAGCTTTGACTAAATGGACCTTTGTTGGCAAAGTAATGTCTCTGCTTTTTAATATGCTGTCTAGGTTGGTCATAGCTTTTCTTCCAAGGAGCAAGCCTCTTTTAATTTCATGACAGCAGTCACCATCTGCAGTGATACTGGAGCCCAAGAAAATAGTCTGTCACTCTTTCCATTGTCTCCCCATCTATTTGCTATGAAGTGATGGGACTGGATGCCATGATCTTCATTTTTGGAATGTTGAGTTTTAAGCCAGATTTTTCACTCTCGTCTTTCACTTTCATCAAGAGGCTCTTTAGTTCTTCACTTTCTGCCATAAGGCTGATGTCATCTGTGTACCTGCTGCTGCTGCTGCTAAGTCACTTTAGTCATGTGTACCTGAGGTTATTGCTATTTCTCCTGGCAGTCTTGATTCCAGCTTGTGCTTCATCCAGCCTGGCATTTCACATGATGTACTCTGCATATAAGTTAAATAAGCAGGGTGACAATATACTGCCTTGACATACTCCTTTTCTGATTTGAAACCAGTCTGTTGTTCCATG
>NW_011494607.1:6432798-6443763 GCF_000754665.1 Bison bison bison
CATGTCCAGTTCTAACTGTTGCTTCCTGACCTGCATACAGGTTTCTCAGGAGGCAGGTAAGGTGGTCTGGTATTCCCATCTCTTGAAGAATTTTCCACAGTTTATTGTGATTCACACAGTCAAAGTTTTGTCATAGTCAATAAAGCAGAAGTAGATGTTCTTCTGGTATTTCTCTTGCTTTTTTGATGATCCAACAGATGTTGGGAATTTGATCTCTGGCTCCTCTGCTTTTTCTAAATCCAGGTTGAACATCTAGAAGTTCATGGTTCATGTATTGTTGAAGCCTGGCTTGGAGGATTTTGAGCATTACTTTGCTAGCGTGAGATGAGTGCAATTGTGCAGTAGTTTGAATATTCTTTGGCATTGCCTTTCTTTGGGATTGGAAAGAAAGCTGGCCTTTTCCAGTCCTGTGGCCACTGCTGAGTTTTCCAAATTTGCTGGCATTTTGAGTGCAGCACTTTCACAGCATCATCTTTTAGGATTTGAAATAGCTCAACTGGAATTCCATCACCTCCACTAGCTTTGTTCATAATGATGCTTCCTAAGGCCTTAGGGGCAGGAATTAAGTTTCTTAGGGGTAGGAATTATCTCAATGTTATTGTATTCCTATCATCTTGCCTGGAGCACAGCGGCCTTCAATATTGATATTCTACTTGCAAAAGATCACTGAGCCAGTGGTTGTAACTGAGCCTGGATTCATATCCACGGCTCCTTTGGGTCAAAATCCTTGGTTTTCTAATCTATAAAATAGCAAGAGTAATACCTGCTTTGAGGTATGACATAAAAATGATAATAACATACGACCTGCTCCTGGTGAAGGGCTGGAAGACCCACCACACACCACCACAGGCCAAGTTCAAGACCAGGCATGTGGTGCTCTCCATGAGGTTGTTGTTCTTCAGTCCCTGAGTTGTAGCCAATGCACACCAGGCTCCTCTGTCTTCCACTATCTCCCTGAGTTTGCTCAAATTCATGTCCACTGAGTCAGTGATACTATCTAACCATCTCATCCTCTGCTACCCCCTTCTCCTTTTGCCTTCAATCTTTCCCAACATCACGGACTTTTCTCCATGTGGACCCAGCATGACTCTCAGTACTGCCAGACTGTGCATACCCTCGGGCTGAAGTTAGTGCCCAAGGTGCAGGATAAGGTGAAGCAAGCCCAGGCCAGGTCCTGGCAGAGTACAAGATGCTGGAGGACCGCAGTGAGTGCTTGGAGCTGACAGCCTGGAAGCAGGCCAAGAACCTGAAGCAGAAGCAACAGCCGGCCAAAGAGAAGGCCCCCCAGGCTGAAGAGGTGCAGGCCTGGGCACAACTCAAGGAGCCAGAGGTGCTACAGCTGTAGGAGGAAATGAAAAACTTCCTCACCAAGAGAACTCAGATATGCAGGTGCAAGACGCATTGGATTCCTAAAAAACTACCACTCTGGGCCATTCCCAGCCCAGGAATCTTACTTCCCCAGCCAGGGATGGAACCCATGCCCCTTGCAGTTGAAGCATGGAGTCTTAACCACTGGACCACCAGGGAAGTCCCTGGAATAAAAATATTTTTTCTGAGGAAGGCTCAGCCTACTGCAGGACAGCCCTCCCCTTCCGGCCTCTGCACCTACCGCTTGATCAGAAACTGCATGGGCTCATCTCACAGAGGAGCAGACCAGGCCATGGTGCCCCTGGGCAGCCAGGTCATCTCTGAGTATCTTTAAGGATGTTGTTCTTCCGTCACCCAGTCGTGTTTGACTCTTTGCAATCCCATAGACTTCAGCATACCAGCCTCGCTGTCCCTCACCATCTCCCAAAGTTTGCCCAAGTTCATGTCCATTGCATTGGTGATGCCATCCAGCCATCTAATCCTTTGACACCCCCTTCTCCTTCTACCCTCAATCATTCCCAGCATCACCGACTTTTCCAATGAGTTGGCTGTTCACATCAGATGACCAAAATACTGGAGCTTCAGCTTCAACATCTTCAAGGATAGTAGGTAGCAAATTATAACACATTGGTCAAACCTGAGCTTCTGCGAATTAGCCAAGGCTTATCAGAATGTACACACACACACAGTGATGATAATAAGAATAGCACATATCAAATACTTATTCTTAAACTGATTATTTTATCCTTTTTCTCCTGTAGACTTAATCCTCTTCAGAACCTTTGCAAATTATAAAAATCCATGTGAGAACTCTCAAAACTCTGAAATGAAGGTATCATGGGTATAAGAGATAATCCCAATTTTGCAAATAAAATTATATTTTTAACTCAGTTTGCAACTGTCTCTGCTGATGAGAGAATTCAAAGTAGTGGATAATCAAAAGTCATTTATACATAGTTGGGGACCTTGTTCTGTGATGAGCTCAGCAGTAAATTTTCTTTCCTAATTACATTTTGCCTACAGCAGCACAGAAATGAGTTTGGATTGTGTAAGCATCTGTTGACCAGGTGATAAAGAAGATAATCATTGGGTAGGACAGGAACAGAAAGCATTTTTAAATGTTTTAAAATTCTCCATGGAATCCTCAAAGCAGGTAATCCAAGGAAGCAGAGCGGTGAATGTCAACAGAGTGTAAGAAATTATTTTTACTCCATCATTATGACTTTAAACATAGCATTATATTTTTTTATTTTGCAATAACTAAAAACAATTTCAGCTACTTTAGTTAGAAGAACTTTTATTAACTGTAAGATTTAATACCACTTGAGGACTCTCTTGTTTCAATTACCATCTTCTTAAAATAGCACAAGAAATGGTTGAAGCATTATTCATTCTATTCATAAGTTAATGCTCTTTTAATTCTGTGACTGAAGTGGATTAAAAATTCTTTATGGAATTCTGCTGATCCACAGATCACAGTAGGTGGAGCTGGGCTTTAGAGAACAAAATGATTCCTCTATGCATGTATAATATGATTGGGGAGCCAGGATAGGAAGTATAAGAGCATAAACTGGTTTGCAGTGAAAGTGTAGCAGGGTCAACTGAACCGGGAACTGTCATCTGAGGTATGCCTCCTGAGATTTTCAGGTGCAAGGCATTGCTAGAGGATTCTTTTCTTAAATGTCATTAAACAGACTTCCCTGGTGGTCCAGTGGCTAAGATTCCACATTCCCAATGCAGGCGGCCTGGTTTGATCCCTGGTCAAGGAATTAGATCCCACATGCTGCAACTAAAGATCCTGCATGCTGCAACAAAGACCTGGTACAGCCCAAACAAATAAATAATTTTTTAAATGTCATTGAAAGCAATTTGTCGCCATAGTGACATCAGCATCATGGCTTCATGATGCTCCCATGGTCTCTTCCCTTCAATCTACAACTTTTAAAACATCCATAACTCAACAAAGGCTCCTCTGCCGGACACACCAGGATCCACAGGTCTGTGAATCTCAAGGTGAGTGGATTGGAACTACACAGAGCAAGCAGAACCCAGGGAACAATGGAGGCAGTGCCCACAATCCCAGCCCCTCCAGCCACAACTCCAGAGAATGCAGAAGCAGCAGCAGAGGTGTCACAACGACTCTGGCCTCCCTGCAGCACAGGGGATCAGGTGCAGTGGCCGTGGGCCTGGCTAACCTGGCAATCCCGGATGTGGCAGAGGCACCTGCAACCTTGGTTCACCAACCTTCCCTCTCCACAGTAGTGGTGCCCGCAACACCGAACGCGGCAGAGAAGTCAACATCCCGGTGGCCCCAGTGGCAACACCAGCAGCCGAAGGGACACGAAAGAAGCAAGGCCCCAGCAGCCCCAGAGACACAAGCAATGATGACAAGTCAGGGGCGGAAAGCGCCAATTCATAGTGTATAACCAGAGAAAGCGCAGGTAAGAGAAACCAAAAATTTGTGCTGTAGCGCCACCTACTGAAATGTGGAAGAACGGCCTCTAATTACCAACCTGTTGAATTGTTACAAGTTTTCAAAAAGTTTTTTTTTTAAGAAAAAAACACATTTGTTACTTCAAATGCACTGGCAAAGGAGCAGCACATCAAGGCACCGTGAAAAACCATGGTTACACAGAATCACAAAAAGAAAATGACAATTCTCCAGCAAACACACATAAAGTCATGAAAGACTGTGATCTAACTGACAGAATGCAAGACAGCTGTCATGAAGAAACGCAGCAAGTTAGAAGAAAATTCAGATAGGCAGTTCAATGAGCTCAGGGATAATATTAACAAATAGAAATAATATTTTACCAAAGAGATTGAAACTCTAAAATAGAACAAGACAGAAATTCTGGAACTTAAAAACTCAGTGCATTAGAAATCATTGGAAATAGAGCAGATATGGAATTCAAAGATAGAAATCTAGAAATGATTCAGGTAGACAAAGACAGAGAACTACATTTTTTGATGAAGAAACTGAGAACTACCTGACCCTTTTAGAAAAGGCAACATAAAGATAAGGATATCCCAAAAGGAGAAGAGAGGGAGAAGGGAGCAGAGAACTTATTTAAAGAAGTAGCAGCTGAGAACGTCCCAAACCTGGGGGAGTAACTGGATGTACAAGTCCACAAAGCTAATACAGCACTTAATAATGTGAAATAGACCCTCTCAGGAGTTCCCTGGTGGTCTAGCAGTTAAGACTCCATACTCCCAAAGCAGGGGGTCCAGATTCAATCCCTGGTCAAGGAACTAGATCCTGCATGCTGCAACTAAGACTCTGTGCAGACAAATAAATAAATAATTTTTTAAAAGACCTTCTCCAAGACACATTATATTAAAATTGTCAAAAGTCAAGGATTAAAAAATAATTTTAAAGGCAACCAGAGATAAAAAGACAGTAACCTAGAAAGGAACATCCACCAGGCTATCAGCCTATTTCTCAGCAGAAACTCTACAGTCCAGGAGAGAGTGCAATGGCATACTCAAAATATTGAAAAATAAAAACCTGTTCACTGAAAAATTATATGCAGCAAAGTTACCATTCAAATATGAAGAAAAAATAAAGACTTTCCCAGACAAACAAAAGCCAAGGGAGTTCATCACCATTAGACTTACCTTACAAGAAATGTTGAAGGGAACTCTTCTACCTGAAACAAAAGGCAAAAGTAAATAAAACGTTGATCAGGTGATAGACAGAATCACAAAATTGCAACTCTGTATCCAAATAGGTTGTTAAACACAATTACAGCATAAAGGTTAAAGTAGGGGGAAGCACTGAAAGCAACTACAGCTATTTCAGTTTGATTGAGCCCATAAATAATAAGGGATAAATTATGGAACCTATATAGACAAGGAGAAGGCAATGGCACTCCACTCCAGTACTCTTGTCTGGAAAATCCCATGGACAGAGGAGCCTGGTGGGCTGCAGTCCATGGGGTCACTAGGAGTCGGACAGGACTGAGCGACTTCACTTTCACTTTTCACTTTCGTGCATTGGAGAAGGAAATGGCAACCCACTCCAGTGTTCTTGCCTGGAGAATCCCAGGGACGGGGGAGCCTGGTGGGCTGCTGTCTCTGGAGTCACACAGAGTCAGACACGACTGAAGCGACTTAGCCACAGTAGCAGCATATAGACAAATGAAGATATGATGCTATCAGGAGAAAATTGACATTTTATCTGTGAGACATTGATACAAAGCTTATGGTAACCACAAAACAAAAATCTAAAGCAGAGACACAAAACATAAAAAAAAAAGATACTCAGAAAAAAAAAAAAAAACGTAGAAAACCATCAAACTAAAATAGAAGACAGAAACAGAAAGAAAAAGAAAGACTGGAGACACAGAGCAGTCAGAAAATGAAAGATAAAATGGCAGTACTAGATCCTCATTTATCAGTAGCCACCCTAAATATAAATGGACTGAATTCACCAATCAGAAAACACAGAGTGGCTGGCTAGATTAGGAAACAAGATCCAACTAGACGCTGCTTCTAGGAGACTCCATCAAGACATAAACTTATTAATAGGTATCCCAGGCAGTACTAGTGGTAAAAGGAAAAAAAAAAAAAAAACAGCCTGCCAATGCAGGAGATGTAAGGGACTAGGATTTGATCCCTGGATCGGGAAGATCCACTGGAGGAGGAAATGGCAACACACTCCAGTATTCTTGCCTGGGAAATCCCATGGACAGAGGAGCCTGGAGGGCTACGGTCCATAGGATCACAAAAAGTCAGACACAACTGAAGTGACTTAGCATGAACATATGCACCTTAGGAGCACCAAAATATGTAAAATAATTATTAACACACCTGAAGTGAAAAATTGACAGCAACACAATAACAGCAGGGCAATTTTGCAATGCACTTACATCACTGGCTAGAAAGTCAACAAGGAAACATTGGCCTTAAATGAAACATTGAAACAGATAGACCTAACAGATATACATAGAACATTCCATTCAAAAGCAGCAGAATACAAGTGCACATGGAACATTCTCAGGGATAGACCATGTGTTGGGAGACAAACCAGTCTCAATTAATTTCAAAAGATTAAAATCATAGCAAGCATCTTTTCCAACCACAAAAATATAAAACTAGAAATCAACTGTAAAAAGAAAGGGAAAATCACCAAAATGTGGAGGCTAAACAGTATGCTATCAAAGAACTATTGGGCCAATGAAGAAATCAAAGAGAAAATTTTAAATACTTGAAGACAAGTGAAAATAAAAATATAACATGCCAATATCTATGGGAGACAGCAAACGTGATACTAAGAGTGTATTTCACAGCAATACAGGTCTACTTCAAAACACAAGAAAAATATCTCAAAAACACTCTAAACTTACACCTAAAGGAAGTAGAAAACAAAGACCAAAGGGATAGAAGGAAGAAATAATACAGATCAGTGGAGAAATAAATGAAATAAAGACCAAAAAGACAATAGAAAAGATCAGTGAGACTAAGAACTGTTTCTTTGAAAAGATAAACAAACGTGACAGATGTTTAGCTATTCTCACTAAGGGAAAAAGAGAGAAGGCTTAGACAAATAAAATCAAAAGTGAAAGAGGAAAAAAAATTTCAGCTGCCATATAAATGGAAAGGATTAGTAAGAGAATTCGTAAGAGAATACTTCAAATAGCTGTACACCAACTAACTGGACAATCTAGAAGAAATGGATACATTATTTGGATCAAGCATAGAATTTTCCAAGACTGAATCATGAAGAAATAGAAAATCTGAATAGACCAATCACTAGTAAAGAGACTTGAAACAGTAATTTAAAAAAAAAAAAAAAACTCTCAAAAAAGCAAATGTTCTGACCGGATGGATTCACAGGTGAATTTTACCAAACATTCAAAGAAAATTTAATACTGATCCTTCTCAAACTCTTCAAAAAAATTTGAAAAGGTGGGAATGTAAGATGCCAACGCATTAAACAAGACTAACATTACCCAGATATCAAAACCAGAAAGGGACAGCACACCAGGCTTCCCTGACCTTCACTATCTCCTGGAGTTTGCTCAAACTAATGTCCATTGAGTCAAGGATGCCATCCAACCATCTCATCCATTGCTGCCCCTTTCTCCTCCTGCCCTCAGTCTTTCCCAGCATCAGGGTCTTTTCCAATGAGTCACCTCTTCACATCATGTGGCCAAATATTGGAGCTTCAGCTTCAGCATCAGTCATTCCAATGAATATTCAGGGTTGATTTCCTATAGGATTGACTGGTTTGATCTCCTCGCTGTCCAAGGGACTCTCAAGAGTCTGCTCCAGCATCACAGCTTGAGAGCGTCAATTCTTCAGCCCTTGGTCTTTTTTATGATCCAACTCTCACATCCATACAAGACTCCTCAAAAAAACATAGCTTTGACTATATGGTCCTTGCCAGCAAAGTGATGTCTCTGCTTTTAAGTATGCTGTCCAGGTTTGTTATAGCTTTTCTTCCAAGGAACAAGCATCTTTTAATTTCATGGCTGCAGGCACCATCCACAGTGATTTTGGAGCTCAGGAAAATAAAATCTGTCACTATTTCCACTTTTACCCCTTATCTTTTCCAGAAGTGATGGGACTGGATGCTGTGATCTTCGTTGTTTTGCATGTTGAGTTTTAAGCCAGCTTTTTAATTCTCCTCTTTCATAGATATAGATTCCACCAAAACAAATAAAAAATATTTTAAAAAAATAAATGAACACAGAAAAGGTGCAAAGGACAAAATAAATATACAAAATCATGGCAACCCACTTCAGTATTCTCGCCCTAGAGAGTCCCATGGATGGAGGAGCCTAGTGGGCTATAGTCCATAGGGTCACAAAGAGTTGGATAAAACTAAAGCAACTTAGCAGACTGCATTTCTGTACACTAATAATGAACAAGCAAAAAGAGAAATTATTAAGAAAGCACACTTCATATTCTTAGTTATGCAGGATGTAAAGACCAAGAAGAATATTTGAAGATACTTACTGCTCAAATACTTTGGGCAGTCTTTTTAAAAAAAATAACCTAAACTTGGGAAATGATGCACTTTTACAAGGAAGTCTCTAGTACGTTTCACATTATGGCCAGTATCTGTATACATTAATATATTATTTCTATAGTTCAGTTTTCCAATTTGTATAAAAATCCCTGAAGTATTTAGCATTTGGGTCAATTACACTTTAAGGAGCTATCTTAAGAAAATAATGACACACAGAAAACATCTCATCGCAGCACTATTGATTATAGAGTGAAAGATCTAAATTTCTAACTATAATAACATATCTGTAATTTTAAAAAGCATGTTTTCAAAGATTATTTCATAGCCAGACAAGATGATTGCAGTGTAATTATTAAGTAAAATACCCACACAGAAAAAACTATCCCATACATCTATATGAGTGTGTATACGGGGAGTAGGGGAGTATGATAGAAAATTTGGCAGGTATTACTAGGGTTGTGGGATGATGAATCATTTTTACTTCGCATTTCAACTTCCTGTGTCATCACAAACATATGTAATAAACATGTGTAGCCTTTAGAGGTATGGGCTTTATTTCAGTAACTAGATCCAGGTTCTCAGAGTACATAGGTTAAGCATACACCTCATTTTAGAAGATGGTTCCTCAAAAGAGGCTTCAAGACTGGAGCTTGTTTTACTGCAGCTATTTCTAATTATCCAGTTCCTTTTTGTAGCTATAGTTTGCAGCTTGGTCTATGATATACAAAGTTTAAAATTGTTAGCTTAAAAGCATAGTATGTTTTGTGCTTCTTGCCCGGAGGCAAGAAGACCCTTGAAGGGGCTGTTAGAATGGTCTGCATCAGAAATGATTACCCTGAACCAAGGCAGTGGCAGTGTGTGTGTGTGTGAGTGTGTGTGGCTAAGTGGGAGATTCAGTTAGCCCACCCAGCCCACATGTACCCTCAGCCTGAAGTGATCTTCATCTTTGCTCAGCCAGATCTTCCTTCAAGCAACCATTCAAATGCCTCCTCCATAAAACCCTTCATATTTTGTGTTTTGAAGCAACCCCAGTTACAGAAAAGTTTCAGGTACAGTACAAAGCTCTTTCTTAAACCATTTGAGAATAGGTTACACAACTAATGCTCCATCATCAGCCCTGAATACTTTCTCATGCATTTCCTACCAAAACAGACATTCTCTACATAATCAATCACAACCAGCAAAATCAGAAAGGTAATATTGAAATATTAATACCATCTATTCCTCACCCAAGTCATGCTTTTTTTTTTTTCCCAAAGCAGAAGGATCCTATTTAGAATCAATGTCTCTTTAATCTCATTCAACCTGGAGCAGGGTCTGTCTTAACCTTCATGACCTTTACACTTAGAAAATCACAGGCCAATAGTTTGTTGTTGTTCAGTTGCTCAGTCATATCCGACTCTGTGACCACATGGACTGCAACTCTCCAGCCTTCCCTGTCCCTTCACCATCTCCTGGAGTTTGCTCAGGCTCATGTCCATTGAGTTGATGATGCCATCCAACCCTCTTGTCCTCTGTCATCCCCCTCTCCTCCTGCCTTCAATCTTTCCCAACATCAGGGTCTTTTCCAATGAGTCAGCTCTTTGAATCAGGTGGCCAAAGTATTGGAGCTTCAGCTTCAGTATCAGTCCTTCCAGTGAATATTCAGGGTTAATTTCCTTTAGGATTGACTGGTTTGATCTCCTTGCTGTCCAAGAGTCTTCTCCAGCACCACAGTTTGAATGCCTCAATTCTTTGGCACTCGGCCTTCTTTATGGTCCAACTCTCACATCCATACATGACTACTGGAAAAACCATAGCTTTGACTAGATAGACCTTAGTCGGCAAAGTAATGTCTCTGCCAGTAGAATATTTATCAACTTGGACTTGTTTGGTATTTCCTTATGACTAGATCCAGGTTATATATCTTAGCAAAAATAAAACAGAAGCTATACAGTAGTCCTATTAAACAGTACATGACTGCAATTTTTACTACTATTGGTTATGTTCACTTTGGCCACTTGATTAGGATGATTTCTGCCAGTCTTCTCAACTTCTCAAATATTTTCCCCTATGTAATTAATATTTTATAGGGCTATACTTTGAAACTTTTAATTTATGTATTCATTTATTTTTATAAGTACACACTCAGTCACCATGAGAGTCTCCTTCACTCTCACTCATTCCTCTGTGAATCAAAAGTTTGCAAAGGAAAATCAAATTAATATTTTTAATGGAAAATACTGTGTATTACATTCTGCTGCTGGAAAGATACTTTTGGTACAGCTAGAATGATGGCAGCACCAAAGGGAATACAGGAAGATATTATGGAAGACAGAAGAAAGGGGATGAGGAAATAAGAAATTGAAAATTGGGGAATGAGGAAGGTACAAGGAGGGAAATGGAAAAGATGACCTAGGTGAGAAAAGGCAGATGGGGGAGACTGAACAAGAGAAATGTAGAAAGGGAGTGGTGGAGTGACATTCAGGAGGATCTGACTTGGTCACCAAATCCCAAATACTCCAACCATATAATCAGCTCCAAAACAGAGATACTGTCAAAATGAAGAAGTATCAACTACCCCAGGATCACTGATATATTTAAGTAAGCTATGCAGGAATTGTTAGTTCATATACTTCCTT
>NW_011494607.1:6443863-6444911 GCF_000754665.1 Bison bison bison
TCCTTCAGGGCTTCCCTGGTAGCTCAGCTGGTAAAGAATCCACCTGCAATGCAGGACACCCCAGTTCAATTCCTGGGGCAGGAAGATCCCCTGGAGAAGGGAGAGGCCACCCACTCTAGTATTCTTAGACTTCTCTGGTGGCTCAGACTGTAAAGAATCCACCTGCAATGCGGGAGACCTGGGTTCAAGTCCTGTGTTGGGACAATCCCCTGGAGGAGGGCATGGCAACCCACTCTGGTATTCTTGCCTGGAGAATCCCATGGACAGAGGAGCCTGGAAGGCTGCAGTCTGCAAAGAATGGGGTCACAAGGAGTGGGACACAGCGGAGTGACTAAGCACAGCACAGCACATACTTCCTTTAATACACTGTACAACCGGGAACTACCCTAGTTAAAACTCTGGGTTTCCACTACAGTGGGCATGGATTTGGTCCCTGGTCAGGGAACTAAGATCTCACATGCTGTGCAGTGCAGCCAATAAATAAAATAATATAACTTAAAAATATGTATATATTATACAACTGAATCAAACTAGCATCTGGAAGATTAGTGTAGCAAATTTCTAGATTTTGTCATGTGTTTGCTTACTGACACGTGTAAGTAATTTCTATTTTGAGAGTCACTTTTGGAAACTACACAGGCATTGTGGCATGGTCAAAACTTTAATGGGAAAAAATATTGATACTATATGTACTGCGGAAAATTCTGAAAGAGATGGGAATACCAGACCACCTGACCTGCCTCTTGAGAAACCTGTATGCAGGTCAGGAAGTAACAGTTAGAACTGCACATGGAACAACAGACTGTTTCCAAATAGGAAAAGGAGTACGTCAAGGCTGTATATTGTCACCCTGCTTATTTAACTTCTATGCAGAGTACATCATGAGAAAGGCTGGGCTGGAAGAAGCACAAACTGGAATCAAGTTTTCCGGGAGAAATATCAATAACCTCAGATATGCAGATGATACCACCCTTATGGCAGAAAGTGAAGAAGAACTAAAGAGCCTCTTGATGAAAGTGAAAGAGTAGAGTGAAAAAGTTGGCTTAAA
>NW_011494607.1:6445011-6450917 GCF_000754665.1 Bison bison bison
TGAAAGTGAAAGAGTAGAGTGAAAAAGTTGGCTTAAAGCTCAACATTCAGAAAACGAAGACCATGGCATCTGGTCCCATCACTTCATGGGAAATACATGGGGAAACAGTGAAAACAGTGGCTGACTTTATTTTTCTGGGCTCTAAAATTACTGTAGATGGTGACTGTAGCCATGAAATTAAAATACGCTTACTCCTTGGAACTAATGTTATGACCAACCTAGATAGCATATTAAAAAGCAGAGACATTACTTTGCCAACAAAGGTCCATCTAGTCAAGGCTATGGTTTTTCCAGTGGTCATGTATGGATGTGAGAGTTGGACTATAAAGAAGTCTGAGCGCCAAAGAATTGGTGCTTTTGAACTGTGGTGTTGGAGAAGACTCTTGAGAGTAACTTGGACTGCAAGAAGATCTAACCAATCCATCCTAAAGGAGATCAGTGCTGGGTGTTCACTGGAGGGACTGATGTTGAGGCTGAAACTCCAATACTTTGGCCACCTGATGAGAAGGGCTGACTCATTTGAAAAGACCCTGATTCTGGGAAAGATTGAGGGCAGGAGGAGAAGGGGACGATGGAGGATGAGATGTTTGGATGGCATCACTGACTCGATGGACATGGGTTTTGGTGGACTCCAGGAGTTGGTGATGGACAGGGACCTGGCGTGCTGTGGTTCGTGGGGTCACAAAGAGTAGAACACTACTGAGTGACTGAACTGACTGACTGATATGTATAAAAGGAATGCCTGCAACTCCTAACATAACACTGATTTCACTGCTTTGATAAAGAAACTATGTATCCTGTAGCTCAGTGTATCAGACAAAATGTATCAAAGACAAAATGGCATCAATGTATCAGACAAAATCCCCTATGAAGGGAGTCCCCAGGTGGCTCAGTGGTAAAAAATCTGTCTCCCAGTACAGGAGACACTAGAAGATGCGGGTTTGATCCCAGGGTCGAGGAGATCCCCTGGAGGAGGAACTGGCAACCCACTCCAGTATTCTTGCCTGGAAGATTCTATGGACAGAGGAGCCTGGCAGGCTACAGTCCATGGGGTTGCAAAGTGTCAGACATAACTTAGTGACTGAGTGTGCACACATCCCCTACCAACCACCCAGAGGATCTTCTTTCCAGTGCTATGGTCTTGTCAAAGCCCTGGTATTAAACCACTGCCTTTTAAACAATTTTGGTTCAGAAAAGTGTAACAAAATACAAAGTTCTTTTCTAATACACCTAAGATTGCTGGATTTCCAAAAGGTATTCTGGAAACACAACAGAACTCAAAGCAAAAGATTTAGAGAAAAGGAATACCTATTCTCTGAATAACTTGATAGTTAATTCACAGTTTGGTTTAATTAGCAGATATTTTTAGCTGAGGTAAGACTTTCTACCCGCTTCCTACAGGTGATGTTATATATACAACTGAAAGTATCAGTAGAGAACATAAGCTGCCTTCCTAACATCTACTCTCTTTCTTCCTAATAGAATTCTAATTTTGTTCAGAGATCTCCCCCAAAAGACTGAGAGTAAAGAGACCTCATTTTGCAAGACTGTTCTTGCAGTCATCATGTGGCATTGCTCTGGCTCCTGTTGCAGAAAGAGAAGTCATGTGACCTCTGTTAGTCCAATCATAGATGGGGCAAAACATTCTTTCTCTATTAGGGTGCGAACAAGAAACATTTGTTGTATCAGATAGTCCTGATACATACCTTGCAGTCACAAGCAAAGATGGTCTAAATTCATTGCCATCACACAGAGTAGACGTATGGATAGAATTTGGATCTCTAATGAGATCCAATGACTCAGTAATTACTGAGTCACCAACCTGACTAAAAACTAGCTCTGTTTCCAGACTGTCTGTTATGGAAGACAATAAACTTCTTTACTATATACTTCTTCATTGAATTGGGCTTTCATATTTATAGTCAAAAATATCCTAGTTAATTAAACCATTTCTAAGCTCCAGTCTGAAAGCCAAAATTACATGCAAATATCCATGTCAACTTTGCAGTACTAGGGAAAGTGCTTTTATAGGTTAGAGTCAAGAGTTATAAGGTCTTCTCGGTTTTCTTGCAGAAAGGAATCTGAAAATAATTGGAAATGCTGGAGACTCTCTTTGGAGATTCCTCCTGTTTAAACAACTTTAAGGCTGCAATGTAAATTCATAATCCTTTCTTTTCTGGCATAGAGAAAAATCAGTAATACCAGCTTTGCCAAGGGAAACTCATCGATTTGAGTTTTTCAACACAAAAGAATCTTGGAAAATTTTGATGTTCTTTGACAACAATCTCCCTTTGAGCCACACTTTTTAGCCCAAGCTTCCATCAAAATAAAAATGTCATAATTAATTTAGTGCTCAAGATAACTTTCACACTGCTATGTCAAATTCTTTTTCAAGTTTAATATCAGAAGTCTTAATTTGAGCAGAGTTAATGTTTACTTTTTAGGAGGGTTTTTGTTCTGTTTTGTTTTTCACAAATTAGATTTATTTCCATTTTTCCAGAAAGTCACTATTAGATTTTACATGATTTTGTCCATGGAAAAATTATTCTGGTCAAAATCAATTTCCAGATGAGTAAAATAAGTTATGTAAATTTGTTATGTATATGTTTTATGTATTTTTCTGGGGAGAAAAAAATTATATTTTCTTCTGGTTCACAAATGAGTCATGACTCAAGAAGTTAAAACTGTTGCTAGAGAATGAATAATAATTGTAGGCAGTCAGAAAAATAACCACAACAGGGGAAAGAACAAGAAGAAATAAAATAAGATGTATCTAAAGAGTTTTGAGGGACTTTCCTGGTGGTCCAGTGGGTAAGACTCCACCCTTCCAATGCAGGGGAGCTGGGTTTGATCTCTGGTCAAGGAACTAGATCCCACGTGTCTCAACTAAAGATTCTAGCACAGCCAAATAAAAAATATTTTTCAAAAATAAAAATTATTGTTTAAAGAAAGAAATGAACATATTTGGTTCTATAACAACTTTGGTACACATTTGGGGCTAAAGTATACAGTTTTGAATCCTTTCCATTTTGTTAATGTTAGCTTTTAGAGGTATGCCAACATACCTCTCATGTTGGCAACTTTCTGAATATGAACAAATACATATTTTATAATCATTAACTTTCTGACAGTAAATCCAATCCTTTTTCTCTCATGCAGAATGACTCTCCTAGCTCCATAATCTTGGCAGTACTTTATTACTGTCAAAGACCAAAGTGTTTATGTAAACGTGAGATCATCTGCTTTGACTCCACCTCTAATCTATGCTCATTCACACTTGATTTATACTTCTCTTTTGAGTCATTGTGAGCATAAATTGTGTCCAGAAGTGTGGATAGGTATGTGCAGATAATTTACTGAACTGATCAACAGGGAGACCATGTGTCCGGACAATCTGAAAACTAGCTCATCATGTCTGTCTTTTCAGGAACTGATTGTATAAGGTGTGTGTGTGTGTGTGTGTGTGTATTAGTCACTCAGTCATGTCCGACTCTTTGCGACCCCAGGGATGGTAGCCTGCCATGTTCCTCTCTCCATGGAATTCTCCAGGCAAGAATACTAGCGTGGGTTGCCATTCCCTTCTCCAGGGTATCTTCCAGACCCATCTGGGTCTGGGAACCTGGGTCTTCTGCATTGCAGGCAGATTCTTTACCATCTGCGGTAATATGGTTCAGTGGAAAATGTTCTGGAGTTTGGGTTTGGAGGCACTGCTTATCATCTGTCTTTTCACTAACAAGCTGTAGGGCTCTACAACTCCCTTCACCCATCCAGCTTCTCTTTTTATTTCCATTAAAAAAAAATGAGACAACAGAGGCTCTTGATGTCAGTTCCAGCTGACACTTAAAACTCTGTGCTTATCATGCAAGACTAATTACCATACCTAATAGGAACCATCATTTTGCTGCTTATTGGTAGCTTTAGTGTGAAAGGGTTTTTTTTTTTTACTGAAGTAGAGTTGATTTACGTTGTGTTACTTTCAAGTGTACAGCAAGTGATTCAGTTACACACATATATACACACACACATTCTTTTTTAGATTCTTTTCCATTACAATTTATTATAAGATATGGAATATCCTTCCCTGTGCTATACAGTAGATCCCTGATGTTTTTATATTTCATATATAGTAGTCTATAACTATTAATCCTGGGCTTCCCTGGTGGCTCAGACAGTAAGGAATCTGCCTGCAATGCAGGAGATCTGGGTTTGATTCCTGAGTTGGGAAGATCCCCGGGAGTAGGAAATGGCAACCTACTCCAGTATTCTTGCCTGGAAAATTCCATGGACAGAGGAGCCTGGTGGGCTATAGTTCATGGGGTCACAAAGAGTCTGACACAACTGAACAACTAACACTTTCACTTTCATCTATTAATCCTAAACCCCTAATTTATCCTTCCCCCTACTTTCCCCTTAGGTAGTCATAAATTTGTTTTCTATGTCTGTGGTTCTATTTTTGCTTTGTAAATAAATTCATTTGTATCACTTTTTTTAGATTCTACATATGTGATATCAAGCTTGTCTTTGTCTCATATCATATTTTGCTTAGTATGATAATCTCTAGGGCCATCCTTGTTGTTCCAAATGGCATTATTTCATTCTTTTTTATAGGTGGATAATATTCCCATTATAAGTATATTTATATGTGTGTATATGTATATATATAGCACCTTCTTTATCCATTCAACTGTCAATGGACATTTAAGTTGCTTCCATGTCTTGGCTATTGTAAATTGTGCTGCTATAAACACTGGGGTGCATGTATCTTTTCTAGTTAAAATTTTCATATTTTCCAGATATATGCCCAGGAATGAGATTGCTGGATCATATGGTAGCTCTATTTTTAGTTTTTCAAGGACCATCCATATTGGTTTTCATAGAGGCTACACAATTTACATTTACATTCCCATGTAAATTGTGGGATTCTGAAAGGGCTTCTTTTAAACCAATATAAAGAATGCTAAATACTCTAAATTAAAATGTAGATAAGCAAACAGATGACATTAAAATCCTCAGTGACTTTTTGAGAGTCTAACAGCTCTAGCCTCCCATGAGCCTTGGCATTTCCCTGAATTGCAGAAACTATGTTTACTATTTCACAAGTAAATATTTACATGCCTAAGTAATGACTCCACAAAGCTATGAGAAATGAAGAGGATAATTTATGTTCTCATAAATTATCATTTATGATCCATGCTTTGTCATTCAGTTCCATTGAAGAAATCCTTCTTAATATCTTTTATATCTTCTCCTGTGTCCTAGAACAGAAGAGGCTGAAGTATTCCATGCAAGCTGGCACTCTTTACATAGGCAAAGAAATAATTACTTTGTTTTTAACACCTACTACATGCTGTTTTGTTTTTTTTTTTAACTTTACATAATTGTATTAGTTTTGCCAAATATCAAAATGAATCCACCACAGGTATACATGTGTTCCCCATCCTGAACCCTCCTCCCTCCTCCCTCCCCATACCATCCCTCTGGGTCGTCCCAGTGCACTAGCCCCAAGCATCCAGTATCGTGCATCGAACCTGGACTGGCAACTCGTTTCTTACATGATATTTTACATGTTTCAATGCTATTCTCCCAAATCTTCCCACCCTCTCCCTCTCCCACAGAGTCCATAAGACTGTTCTATACATCAGTGTCTCTTTTGCTGTCTCGTACACAGGGTTATTGTTACCATCTTTCTAAATTCCATATATATGCGTTAGTATACTGTATTGGTGTTTTTCCTTCTGGCTTACTTCACTCTGTATAATAGGCTCCAGTTTCATCCACCTCATTAGAACTGATTCAAATGTATTCTTTTTAATGGCTGAGTAATACTCCATTGTGTATATGTACCACCGCTTTCTTATCCATTCATCTGCTGATGGACATCTAGTTTGCTTCCATGTCCTGGCTAT
>NW_011494607.1:6451017-6473337 GCF_000754665.1 Bison bison bison
ACACGTGTCTCTTTCCCTTCTGGTTTCCTCAGTGTGTATGCCCAGCAGTGGGATTGCTGGATCATAAGGCAGTTCTATTTCCAGTTTTTTAAGGAATCTCCACACTGTTCTCTATAGTGGCTGTACTATAGTGGCTTGCATTCCCACCAACAGTGTAAGAGGGTTCCCTTTTCTCCACACCCTCTCCAGCATTTATTATTTGTAGACTTTTGGATCGCAGCCATTCTGACTGGTGTGAAATGGTACCTCATAGTGGTTTTGATTTGCATTTCTCTGATAATGAGTACAGATGGCTAACAAACACATGAAAAGATACTACATGCTGTTTTATGTGTCACATATACTATTTAATTCTCACAACTCTTCTTTGATATTAAGTCCAATTTCCTGATCCCAGAGAAGTCAAGTAACTTAACCAAAGACAACCTAGTAAGCAGTGGAACTGAGATTTGACCCTCATAGTCTAGAGCTGATACCTTCATTTTTTTTTTGCCAGGGGAGAGGGGGAGGTGATGTGCATATAGTTGCTTTACAATGTTGTGTTAATCTCTGCTGTACAAGGAAGTGAATTAGCTGTATGTATACAATTATCCAGAGAAGGCAATGGCACCCCACTCCAGGACTCTTGCCTGGAAAATCCCATGGACGGAGGAGCCTGGTAGGCTGCAGTCCATGGGGTCGCTAAGAGTCGGACACGACTGGGCGACTTCACTCTCACTTTTCACTTTCATGCAGTGGAGAAGGAAATGGCAACCCACTCCAGTGTTCTTGCCTGGAGAGTCCCAGGGACGGCGGAGCCTGGTGGGCTGCCGTCTATGGGGTCACACAGAGTCGGACAAGACTGAAGCGACTTAGCAGCAGCAGCATATAATTATCCTCTCCCTCTTGAACCTCCCTCCCACTCCCCCATGCCATCCCCTTACGTCATTATGGAGCACCAAGCTGCGCTCCTTGTGTTTTACAGCAACTTTCCACTATCTGTTTACACAAGGCAGTGCCATACGTCAATCTCAATCCCACTCCCCTGCCCCACTGTGTCCAAATGTCCCTTTCCTATGTCTGTGTCTCTATTCCTGCCCTGGAAATAGGTTCATCTGTATCATTTTTCTGGATTCCAAATATATGCATTAATACACGATATTTGTTTTTCTCTTTCTGACTTACTTCACCCTGTATGACAGACTCAAGTTCTGTATCAGAGGCAATTGATTCACCAAGGAGGCTTGTCTTTAGGCATTAAAAGCCTTATCTCTTTTTATTCTTAATTATAGACCACATTTTCCCCATAAGTATCTGCCTCCTCTCTACTTCCACCATAATTACCCAATTGTCCAAATAACCTACTCCCTGACTCAGTTCTCTCTAGAAAATACCTACCTTCTAAATGTGCTTTAGAAGATTTTACACGTTTACTGGTCTTGGAGGAATAAAAAAGTATTGGAGACACTGCCCTACCCTTTCTGTCTTAAATGGGATCTCCTCAGAACAGACCAAGATGGAAAATTGTGTGCAGACTTGGTTGGGGAGTCCTCTGAGGAGATTCGCCTGCAAGGAAGTGAAGAAAGAAGGACTGAGGAAGGGTGAACCCAGGAGTAGGTCAGCTCTCAAGAGGTGTCTGGGATGAGCCCCATGGTGCTCACTACATCCCATCAGACTGGAGAACTGAATTTGTGTCTTCAGTGTAATTATCTCTTTCTCTTCCCAACAAAGGGTTTCTCTCTTGGGAAAATAAATGGAACAAAGGAAGATTATAAAATATGAAAGTTCTAAAAATAATAGAATGAAACTGGAAGATTTGAAGGAAAGTCAGTCAAATCTATGTGGAATATAGCATATTACTGATTCAACATCAAGCCACACAATTATATTCTATCTACCATGCAGTTTGTATACCATGAAACTTCCTGTGTGAGGTCCATGTTATCTGATTAGAGAGAACAGAGAGAGAGACAGGGGCAAAGGGGGGCATGTAACAGAGTTTAGTTAAGGATGACAGAAGGCATTGCAAATTCAGAAACATCTTTAATATGTGATCAAAATGATGCAAATTCATCTTTTGGTTTCTAAAAATAAAGAGGATTTGATTATCTTAAACCTTAGTAAGAATATCCTTCCCTTTCGTCTTCCCTGAACTTGAGTATTTTAAAATTTGTAACAGAGAGAACCATCTTTTTAGATCTAACTTAACATGTTGTTTCAATTGAATGTAGCCAAACCCCAAAAGAAAATCCTTTCCTAAGACATAATTAATTTATACAAAATGTTGATGTAGCAGCTGCTAAATTAAGAACATGGGCTTCCCAGGTGGCACAGTGGTAAAGAATTCACCTGCCAATGCAGGAGACACAGACATGGGTTTCAATCCCTGGGTAGGGAAGATCCTCTGGAGTAGGAAATGGTAACCTACTACAGTATTCTTGCCTGGAAAATTCCATGAACAGAGGAACCTGGCATGCTATAGTCCGTGAGGTCACAAAGAGTTGACCACAGCTGAGTGACTGAGCATACACACAAATTAGGAACATAGATTTCAAGATTTTCTAGGTTCTTCTGGTCAAACTTTAAAGATATACTTTCAAAAAAAATATATATATATATATATATGCCTCAGATTCTGTGATCAGGGGTTTTCAGTGACTAAAAGATGTTGAGGAAAATGTAAAGCTCTAAGTTAAAGGTATCAAGTCAAACACATTGGTGGTATTATCTATGCTAAAAACAATTATTTACTTTTGTCCTAGTAAGAGATGAAATAGTAAACATTGCAAATTATGCTCTTAGGCTAATATGATCAAATACATTAATATCTCAATAACTACTCTAAAGTTTTGAGGAATGTTTGCATATAAAGAATAAAGAGGTATGCATGTATATAGTTAAAATAGTCTTCATAATTTTTAGTGTCCTAAGAATTATATTAAAAGCACTTTCCAAGTCTGTTTCTAAAGGAGCCATCATTAATATTTCATTTTAAATAAATTATTCTAGGAATAGGATATAAATCTGTGGAAGGCAAAGTTTTTTATCTGTTTTTTACACCATGTCCCCAACAAGTGGAAGAGTAACTGACATAGAATAGGTGCTCAGTGAATATCTGTTGAATTAATATATTAGGACAAGTTTAGTGAGGACTAGGAGAAAATACAAGAACTGGCGCTGGCCATTCAGTGACCATACTTTGTCTCAGAAAGAGAACTAGCAGGTATTGAAAGCAAATGGATTCAATCCAGATTTGGATTAACACTAAAACACTCTATTGAAATCTGTCCAAATTCTTTCCACAATCTTAGGTTTTTACATAGTTCTGAAATCTTTTAAAATAGAACAACAGGCATAAGCCCAGAACCATGACAATTTTGTTTCAATAGAGAATTAAGAGGAAGCTGGCTTATGAAATATCTTTAAAATGAATTATTCATGCTGGGAAGTCAACAAATTACTTACTGATTTAATTGTAATACTTAACTGTGTTATCAGACCAAGAGATTGAAATGGTCTTGAAAAATTCAGGAGAGACAAGAGAACATGGCAAGTAAGGAACTGCACCCAGTGGAGTCACATAAAGACCCTAAATGCTACATCATCATCATTAATATATAATGTGCTCTCTGGTGGTTCAGAAGGTAAAGAATCTGCCTGCAATACAAGAAACCCAGGTTCAGTTCCTGGATTGGGAAGATCTCTTGAAGAAGGGAATGGCTACCCATTCCAGTATTCTTGCCTAGAGAATTCCATGGCCAGAGGAGCCTGGCAGGTTATAATCCATGGGGTCACAAAGAGTCGTACATGACCGAGCAACTAAGCACAGAACATAATCATTATAGCTAGCACCTAAAGAGTATTTCTTTCTGTGCCAAGTACTATCTGTGTGCTTTCACATGTTAACTCACTTCCCACTCACAACAACGACAAGGTTCCAAATAGGAACCAAGGCATCTGCTTTACTTAAGTTATTAAGAATTGGCAAATTCAGTTTCAATCTGATGTAAAAACTACAATTTTTGTCCCTCTGCCCTGAGTTGAAGATAGTCAGGGAATGACTGCTCTCACTTTTCCACCTAGTGTCCTGCAGTACAGTTGAAACAGACAGAACTGAGGTCTGGCTACAATAGGCTTGTGTGTCCTGGGGTCTTTTTTACTAACAGAACCTAAATATGTAAACTTCAGACTTTCCTCAGTTCCATCCACCTCTAGAAAGTTTTTTCAGTGGTCAGAAAATTGTTACTGAAAATGATGCTGTTCTCTCCTGGGGAGTCAAGCAGATATCCTCTGTGCCTCCACGGGAAACTGCAGGGAGGAAAGTGAGTGTCCCAGGCTATCCTACCCCCAACATCTCCAACAGCCAAAGGAGGAAAACTGAGGATCAAGTAGGCTTAGAAGCTTCCTCCACATCAAAGAAAGGCAAATAGCAAAGACAGATCTTGAGTCCTAGCACTCTGATGACTGTCCCCATCATGTAGGGGTCCCCAACCTCAGGGATCTAATGCCTGATGATCTGAGCTGGAGCTGATGTAATAATAATAGAAATAAAGTGTACAATTAATGTAATGCACTTGAATCATCCTAATAAATTCCCCCTCCCCTGGTCCATGGAAACGTTGTCTTCTGCAAAACCAAGCCCTGGTGCCAAAAAGGTTGAGGAGCGTTGCTCTACTGAACACTGGAAACCTTCCACTCAGATAAGTTTGGTGAGACCTGAAAGGCAAAACTCTTGAACACTCTTCTAGAAACGCTCTCATGCCTTAACCAGATTCTCCTTTTCCCACAACTTTTTGCCACATGATCTGAAAACATATCATTCAAACCACTTCTTTCTGAGCCAAGTGAAGAGATGGAGTGAACAGCAAAAAAGAAAAAGGAAAAGATCTAACTGTGCTTCATCTTACATCAGCACATTTAAAAGTTGACCCCATTTTGACCTTGCTACACTTCCAATACTCAATAAGTACTCACTATATTGAATAATACAGTAAAGATCTTCGGTTTAGAGAGTTATCAATTGTGCCAAAAGCACTAATATTTTGCTTTGGCAAACATCAGAGTCAGGAGCAGATGCCTCATTATTCTCTTACGTGTATTTTCATCAGTCTTCATTCAACAGGTATCCAAATATGAAAGCACCTGTTAGCTTACTTACCAGTAAGTACATACACATAATTAATATGAGCTAGTTCATGCAGTATTTACCTTATTGCCTATTAACAGACTTAAACTGCAGAGTCCGAATAAATTTGACTATCTGTTCCCACTAAGAAAAGGTCTTATCAGTCTAATGCCATTAAGGAAGGTCTTTCCTGTAATTTATTTTGTGGGTTTCTTAATAACCAGTTTGAATGATTCACTGTGTTTCTAAAGTTCTTTTTAAGAACTCCACGATGATAATTTAGAGTTTAATACCTAATCTTTCATTCAGCCTTTGATCTCTTAAACTATTCTTCTGCCAATAAGCTCTCCAGTCGCAATTATAATGAGAGATTCTATAACTTATTAGAGTAGACTTTGAGATGTGGAGTGGAAAGGGAATTAAAAATGTCCTTTCTTCTTCCCAAGAAGTTCTGCCAATTTTGGACACTGTTATCATGTCTGTGGCAGCCGAATACCTTTTGTTTATGCTGTAATGCTTCCTAATCAAGTAAAAAATTAAAAAGGTTAAGTAACTTCAAGACCTCATAAAATCATGAGAAAAATCATTTCAGTTTTGAATAAGCCAGTAATTACTTCAGATAATGACATCCAGCTCATACGTCTTCCACTTCCTGTGGACAGATTTTCCTTGGTGTCCTTTGAAATCTTACTTTTTTTTATTTGATCGTCTGTTGTTAAGGTTATTGTTCAGAGACCTGATTTAAGTATGTAATATTGGGGTTTAAGATCAACAGAAGTTGTTTCCACTAACCCTTCTAGAACCAGAGCATCCTTTCTGCTCACCCACCTTAATTTTGGTTTTCAGTGAGTTTGTTTAGTTTTACTGTTGTATCCACTATTGCAGTCATATAGTTCTAAATCATTTCACTGCCCATGACAATATAACCAGTGTAGTAAAAGCTTAGAAATCGTCAAAGAAATGCATTTCAGTAGTATGAAAAATGTTTCTAATGAAATTTTTCTCTGTTTCTGATTGAATAAATCTACTCATCCCACCAAGTAATTAACTTTCAAAAATAACCAATAATAAAACTTTTAAAAAGTCAGAGATCATACCTTGAATTGTAACAAAAATATAGTTATTTAAATATATATACTTCTAGAGTCATTTAACTTTTACTTAATGTTTTTCCTGATCAATCTCCCTGATTAAATTCAACTTTATATTGGCCTGTGCTCATTTTTTTTTTGAAAAGACTATAAAAAATTTTTCCAAATTGGGCTTATTAACATAGTCCATCCTTCCTATTGCTGTAAGAAATTCCAATTTGATCCATTTCCTGGGGGTAGTTGAATCTTGGTTGCTACAACCTTTGCTTCAGTGGCTTTAGTTGTTAAGGTAAAGCCTCACTTCCCTAATACATCCTATGTCTGAAAGTGAAAGTCACTCAGTTGTGTCCAACTCTTTGCGACCCCATGGACTTCTCCAGCCCAGAATACTGGAGTGGGTTGCCTTTCCCTTCTCCAGAGGATCTTCCCAATTCAGGGATCAAACCCAGGTCTCCCACAATGCAGGCAGATTCTTTACCAGATGAGCCACAAGGGAAGCCCAAGAATACTGGAGTGGGTTGCCTTTCCCTTCTCCAGTGGATCTTCCCAACCCAGGAATCAAACCAGAGTCTCCTGCATTGCAGGCAGATTCTTTACCAACTGAGCTATCAGGGAAGCCCCAGGCAAATGTCTTTAAGACTCAAAGGCTACATCTTTAGACTTAAGAAACAAAAGCAGAGGTGGTTTCAGTGTGTGTGTGTGTGTGTGTGTGTGTGTTAGTTGCTCAGTCATGTCCAACTCTTTGTGGCCCCATGGCTTGTAGCCCACCAGGCTCCTCTGTCCATGGGATTCTCTAGGCAAGAATACTGGAGTTATTTGCCATACCCTTCTCAAGGGATCTTTCCGACCCAGGGATTGAACACACATCTCTTGTGTCTCCTGCAATGGCAGGTGGATTCTTTACCACTGTCACCACTACGGGAGAAGCCCAGTTTCAGTATACACGTGTGTAAAATATAAAACTGTCTTCCAAGGTAAAGGGTCTATAATTCTGCTCTCACCGGGAAATCCAGGGCTCTGAGATGTTTTTCACAAAGTAGATAAATGAATTTGATCAATCCACAGTCTCTCAACCAGTCTTTCTTCAAACTGAACCACAGTGCCCTGAGTTTCAGTGTTTAGAGCAATTATATGGCCTTCACAAGGAGTTCACCCATGACTTGAACTTTAATACTGTGCCCTTAACCGATGGCAAGAGTGAGCCACCAACAAGAAAAGACAGGGACACTAGTTTTAGGTACTTAATTACATGCCTTTACAGGTTAGGGTGACCCCAAGTATAGCATATAATCCCTGACATGTCAGTGGCTTGACGCAGCAGAAATTGAGTTCATTCTCAGATAATGGTCCAACTCAGGAACCCCTGATTGAGTGGTAGCCCTCCTTCATGTGATGATTTTAGACAGCCTCTTGTGTCTTTTGGTCCTGCCATTCAAGGCCTCATAATCTTCTATACCCAATGACAAAAGAAAGCATGAGAAACACCCCTGCTTCTTTAAAGTGTGGCCCAGAAAGTAATACACATCACTTTTGCCCACATTTCAGTGATGAGAAATTATCACAAAATCAAACCCAGGAGCAGGGGTAGGGGGAGTGTTGAAAATATAGTCTTTGATTAGATGGCAACTTGCCAGTGATAAACCTAAACTAAAGGACAAGAAACACAAGTTTGATGTGTAGCTGATCACTACCACCACAAGCATCACTGAACAACAATTGACTAACACCTGTTTTGTTCTGGATACTACATTAATATCCTGGGTCGAAAAGACCCCCTCGAGGAGGGCATGGCAACCCACTCCAGTATTCTTGCCTGGAGAATTCCATGGAGAGAGGAGCCTGGAGGGCTACAGTCCATAGGGTTGCAGAGTCAGACATGACTGAAGTGATTTAGCCCAAATGCACCACATTAATAATCAACATATGTGTAGTGACAATAATTAACTACAGTAATTAACTACAGTTTATTCACTCAGTCATTCAACAAATTCTTACTGAACTTCTTTTTTAGGAGGATGAATTAGGAGGTTGGGATGAACATACACACCCTGCTGCTGCTGCTGCTGCTAAGTCGCTTCAGTCGTGTCCGACTCTGTGTGACCCCATAGACGGCAGCCCACCAGGCTCCCTCGTCCCTGGGATTCTCCAGGCAAGGACACTGGAGTGGGTTGCCATTTCCTTCTCCAATGCATGAAAGTGAAAAGTGAAAAGGAAGTCGCTCAGTCGTGTCCACTCTTAGCAACCCCATGGACTACAGCCCACCAGGCTCCTCCATCCATGGGATTTTCCAGGCAAGAGTACTGGAGTGGGGTGCCATCACCTTCTCCGCATACACACCCTACTATACATAAAATAGATAATCAACAAGGACCTACTGATTAGCACAGGGAACTCTACTCAGTAGTCTATAATAACCTATATGGGGAATGAATATGAAAAATAACTGATATATGTATAACTATCGCTTTGCTATACACCTGAAACTAACACATAACTAGGAATCAACTATACTCCAACATAAAATAAAAATAAAATAAATAAAAAGGGAAAAGATGAATTTCTACTGTGTGCTACTTGCTAGGCTGTGAACCAGGGAAATAGGGCAGTGTTCCCAATCCTGTGTAGGAGATAGGGGTGAGCAGTTCTAGAATACCCCCAAAGGAAATCAAGTACATTTTTAGGGTTTCATTGCAGAAACATGAGAAAAGAGACTTCTCCATTTCCTTTTTCTCTAAAAAAAAGCTTTTGAGATAATTTCATCAAGAGGCTCATCAGAAAGTTCTTCGCTTTCTGCCATAAGGGTAGTGTCATCTGCATATCTGAGGTTATTGATATTTCTCCCAGCAATCTTGATTCCAGCTTGGGCTTCATCCAGCCTGGCATTTCATATAATGTACTCTGCATATAAGTTAAATAAGCAGGGTGACAATATGCAGCTTTGACACACTCCTTTCCCAATTTGGAACCAGTCTGTTGTCCCATGTCCAGTTCTAACTGTTGCTTCCTGACCTGCATACAGATTTCTCAGGAGGCAGGTCAGGTGGTCTGGTAGTCCCATCTGTTGAAGAATTTTCCTCAGTTTGTTGTGATCCTCTCAGTCAAAGACTTTGGCATAGTCAATAAAGCAGAAGTAGATGTTTTTTCTGGAACTCTCGATTTTTTGATGGTCCAACAGATGTTGGGAATTTGATCTCTGGTTCATCTGTCTTTTCTAAATCCAGCTTGAACATCTGGAAGTTCACAGTTCACATACTATTGAAGCCTGGCTTGGAGAATTTTGAGCATTACTTTACTAGCGTGTGAGATGAGTGCTATTGTGCAGTAGTTTGAACATTCTTTGGCATTGCCTTTCTTTGAGATTGGAATGAAAACTGACCTTTTCCAGTCTTGTGGCCACTGCTGAGTTTTACAAATTTGCTGGCATGTTGAGTGCAGTACTTTCATAGCATCAGCTTTTAGGATTTGAAATAGCTCAACTGGAATCCCATCACCTTCACTAGGTCTGATAATGCCTAAGCCCTCTAAAATATCAACTTGGTCTTGAATATTTAAACAAATCACTTTAGAAAAGACCTCACAAATGGGATAGGATTTGGGTCCTTGGAAAAAGAATAGGGTTCAAATAAGGAAAGTAGACGAACAAGGCAAGGTGTTGCAGGCCAAAGGAACTTGAGTAGTGCTGGTCAGGAGATGGGCTTTAAGGGGGCGCCATTATGGCTGGGAATGATCAATTAACATGAGGGCAGGAAAGGTTGTCGTAGTCTAGGCTCACTCAGGCTATGATTTAGAGAAATCGGGTCTATTTTTCCTGGTGAACTGTGAGCACCTGAAGGCAAGAACCATAGTCAGCCTTTAACTCCAGTAGTATCCATCCGGTTCTAGGTGTTTGCCCAGCTTGGGAGAATTAAATACAATTGAATATGTGCATCCACTTGTATATGGTATAGATGACATAACTATACATATCTATGGTATACATATATCGGGAGACTTTTTAATCATCTTGACTTTGAAAACCATGTATTGTCAGATTGAGGACTTCCCTGGTGGTCCAGTGGTTCAGAATCCACCTCCCACACAGGGGACACAGGTTCAATCCCTGGTCCGGGAATATTCTACGTGCCCTGGGGAAACTAAGCCCATGTACCACAACTACTGAAGCCACATGCCTAGAGCCTGTGCTCTGCAACACAATGAAAGCCTGTGCACCACACCTAGAGAATAGCCCCTGCTCACCAGAATGAGAGAAAGCTGGTGCACCACAACTACTGAAGTCCTTGGGTCTAGAGCCCATGCTCTGCAACAAAAGAAGCCACCACAGTGAAAGCCTGTGTATTGCAACTAGAGAATAGCCCCTGCTTTCTGCAACTAGAGAAAGCCGATGAGCAGCAGCAAAAGACCCAGCATGGCCAAAAATAAATACATACATAATTTTTTAAGTAATAAATGAAAGTAATTTAAAAAACATATATTGTTGGATCAAGATGGGAAGGTGAGTGCTCTTATGTGTCTAGGATTGGAATGCTCCTTACTTGTATCACAAATTATATTTACTGGAATATTTTCTTTGTACATTTCACCTTCTGCCATCACTTCTTTCTTTGTGCAGTAAATATTAGATCTGTTTTGTCACTTAATCTTCATCCCAGAAAACTACCATTATCTATTCTATTCATCCTAAGCATCTGAAGTATTGGGAAAACTGTTAGTTAAAAATTCATGGTGACATTCTTCACATGCTGTAGAAGAAATTCTGGTCATGATTATTATTTCTAACATCTAGAGGGCTATTCACTATTTATGCAGTTGTAGAAGGGGGGAAAGTTTGATCACTACCTTGCTGTATTTCTTGTAAACAATTTTTTAAAAGTAGCATAGAGGGTCACATTTCTATCACTGTTCTCATAAAAACTGGAATTCATGAACATGGCAGTTAGAAGAGGTTATTTTTCTCTAGGTGGAACTGGGATCGAAATTAGATTGACTCAAAATGATAGTCCTCAAGATATTTGCTGCCATTTGGAAGGACAATGACTATTTTTTTAATTCTAGGGGGGGAAAATCTTAGCTTTTCAGATACCAATCTGGACTAGTTACTAGTGACTGATTACTAATCAGTCATAATCTTCTTTTGCTGAGTCTAGATACAACCTCTGGATCTTCAGCCCAACACTCCCACAGCCAGGACCTATGAGTTGGAGTTTATATGAGGTGAAGCTACTTGCTTTTCCTATTAACTCTGAAGTACCTCACCTATAACAGTTTAAAAATAAAATATATAATCCTATAATATTTGCAGGGATATCCTGCCCTTTTAAATTCTAATTAGTGCTACTAATCCCTATAAACAATTTCAACACTGCCGGAAAATAGTGAAATCTAATTAACTGTGTTCTAGAAGGGACTGTGGCAGATAATAGCTTAGCAACTAAGAGGGTTCATCAGGGGTAAAAAGAAACACACAAAGTTCCCTTGGCCCCTTAATAACCATAATATTGATGAAGGAATAAAGAAAGGAGGCAAAAATGGACAAATATTATCAGTTTGGGAGTCAGACAGTATAACTATAGGAAAATCAAAACATTTCCTTTTTGAGGCAAGTTAGTCAAGTACAAAGTAAACAAACAAATATATGACCAAAAAAAGGTAAATATATAGGATACATGCTCTCTAGCCCCTCCCCACACCCACAGCAAATATCACTTCCCATTCACAGCATTATCACACTGAGCCAGGATGCAGCCTTAAAATGCAACCACTGGTACATGAGATGAGGCTTAGTTGTCCCCCCCAGTCTTGTCTCTGTTGCCAACTCCAGATTTTATTTGGATTTGACCATTTTTTCCATTAATATCCTCTTTCCATTTCAACCCAGGACATCATATTGTATTTAGTTGTCACATTTCCCATCTCCTCTCGCCTGTGACGCTTTCTCACCATTTTCTTCTTTTTCATGACCTTGATATTCTTGAGGAGTTCTGACTAGGTATACTGCAGAATAACCCCAATTTTGTTGCTTTTATTTCTTTATTTATTTGGCTGTTCCAGGTCTTAGTGGCAGCATAAGAGATCTTTGATCTTCGTTGTGGCATGTGGGCTGTAGTTCCCTGACCAGGGATTGAACCTGGGCCCCATGCATTGGGAGTATGGCGTACCAGCCACCGGACCACCAGGGAAGTACCCTTCCACTACAACCTTGTTGTCTGATGCTTTTCACATAATTAAAGTGGGGTTATGGGTTTGGGGAAAGAATACAATGAGGAAGTGCCCTTCTCATGACAACATATCAGAGCATATCATATTTACATAATAACACTGGGAATAAACCTTCATCACTTGCTTAAGGTAGTGCTTGCCAGGATTATTCTCTGCAAAGTAATATTTTTCCCTTTCTCTACTCTATTTTTAGAAATGAGTCATTAAGTATAGTCTACCCTCAAGGGTGGGGAATTAAGCTCCACTTCCTGGAGGGGGAAATATGTATATATATTATTTGGAATTCTTCTTTAAAGAAGATTCGTCTCTTCTCCACTATGTATTCACTTATTCAACAATTTATATGTGTATATACCCATAAGTCATTCCTAAGGGGACAGTAGCCTTTCATTTGGGGGGCATTACTTTGATGCAGATGTAGAGAACGACCTGTGGACACAAGGTGGGAAGGGGAGGATGGGACAAACTGGGAGAGTAGCACTGACATATATATACTAGAAGGCAATGGCACCCCACTCCAGACTCTTGCCTGGAAAATCCCATGGACAGAGGAGCCTGGTAGGCTGCAGTCCATGCGGTCGCTAAGAGTTGGACACAACTGAGCGATTTCACTTTTCACTTTCATGCATTGGAGAAGGAAATGGCAACCCACTCCAGTGTTCTTGCCTGGAGAATCCCAGAGACAGGGGAGCCTGATGGGCTGCCGTCTATGGGGTCGCACAGAGTCGGACATGACTGAAGCAACTTAGAAGCAGCAGCAGCATTCGTGAAATAGACAGCTAGTGGGAAGTTGCTGCATAGCACAGGGAGCTCAGCTCGGTGCTCTGTGATGACCTACAGGGGTGGAAAGGGGGATGAGAGGGAAGGGATGTTTGTATATATAAGCAGATTCACTTTGTTATACAGCAGAAACTAATACAACATTGTAAAGCAATTATACTTCAATTTTTAATTAGATAAAAATAAATAAATATATTATATATATGTAATAAAAATACTCCAATTTTTTAAAAAATGCTATTGATGCTTATATATGTTATTTATTTATATCAGTATGGACTCTTGAATGTTTTTCTTCTCTTGTTTATAATCCAATACTACGCTATTTGTTTTACTGCTTTGTCCCAGCTCTTGCAGTCATTCTCATTAGGAGCTCTTTCAGTTAATGGCTCTTGAATCATCTCTTTTATCAGACTATTTTCCCTTGTCCTCTATGGACTGGATACATCTCTTTGAAAGATGATAGGGAAAAACAATCTGTCTTATGAAGTATAGATAAGGTTTTAGTTAATAGACAGTTTATATTGTAGGCAAATAAAGCCTTTTAATATGAAGGGTACCTGTAGAAGTGTTATTTGCTTTTCAGCTGAGAATAAAAATGAACTTTATGAAGTGCCTGTCATTTAAGCTAGCTGGTGCTTGAGGTTGTATTGGCATACTTTTTTTGAAGTGACATGACTTTTTTTGACCCAGCTTAATGACACAACTGAAGTATTCAATTCATCAGAGATGATCTGGGCTCCTTCCTGTTCTGTGCACATATTTTTATTTTAAATCTTCTGCAGCACAATTGCCTTTGTACCAGACTCAAGGAAATGAGCATTTAAGCTGCCCCGCCGAGCTAAGGTTTCCTACTGAGCTTCTACCTTGAGAAGTATTGCTGTCTCAGACCACTTGGCTCCACTCCAGCTGCCCCCAAGGGCATGTTTATAAGAGGGACACTGGTAGGTACCCATGTTGGGGTTTTTTTTTTTTGTTTTTTTTTTGCTCAACCTATTGGATTGGCCAAAAGTTCATTCTAGTTTTTCTGTAAGATAGTATGGAAAAAAACTCAAGCTTTTTGGCCAACCCAATTCTTTAGGTTGAGAAACAAGAAATAGTATGTTGCCTAGGTCCTGTGAATGCACCTCAGATCTATCAATGGTTGGTTGTATGGCCCTGAAAAGATGCTCCATGCCTTTGGGTCTCAGTTTCCCTACCCCATCTGTGGGGCTTCCCTCATGGCTCAGATGGTAAAGAATCTGCCTGCAAAGCATGATACCCTGGGTTTGATCCCTGGGTCTGGAAGATCCCCTGAAGAAAGGAATGGCTACTCACTCCCATATTCTTATCTGGAAAATCCCATGGACAGAGGAGCCTGGCAGGCTACAGTCCATGGGGTCGCAAAGAGTTGGACATGATTGAGCGACTAACACTTCCACATCCACTTCCCTGTCTCTGTAATTAGTCCTTAGTTATTTCTGAGCATCTATTAGGTCTAACACCCTAGAGTTTTATGCTACAATTTTATGGTGGCCGAAAGAAGGCTATGTGCATATATTTATGTTTCAGTTCCAAGAGAAGTAGCCTCTAGTCTGAGGGAAATTATGTTTAAAAATGTATTATTGATGCCCAATAAAAATGCCAAGAATTCTTGACATTTACATGACACTATTACTTTTCAAATTTACTTTCACATTTTCTGGTCTCAATTTTCTATTTTTAACTTTGAACATATACTTTTTCTGCCACACATACACATTTATCCTTCGCTTTGACTCTCAGGTTGATACTTAGCCATATCTTTAACTGACTGATTTTCTCCCACTAGGTCACTTGCTGTGGGTGGTGTATGGTTTCTCACTTTGATGAAAGTCTTGGGATTGCCTTTGTTCCAGACTATCATCCCAAGAATGGTTGTATAGAAAATAGCCTTGGATGATAGAGATTGGAAAAGGAAAGCATGTTTAGTCTAGTATGCCTCCTTTCGGAGTAGGGGGCAGGATGCTTACTGCCCATTATAAAAGATCTGGGCTCCCTAGTTCAGTATGCAACTTATAATACACTCACTAAGTGTGCATCACTCTTGAGCTTGGGAAATGGGTGCAAAAAATGCTAATACAAATAGGCTTATTATATAGTGATTTTTTTAATTGAACAAGAAAACTGGAAAAGAATACTGTCTCTGCAAATGACATGATTGTTTCTTAGAAAAAAATCATAAGAATCTATAAAATAGCTGCAAAATTTATGAGTATTTAGCAAGATAACAGATTCAAAATTAACATCCAAAAATTCATTGTGTTTCTCTATATAAGCAATAAAAATGGAAATTGAATTACAAATACTATTTACAAAAACATATTAAAATACATAGAGATCAAGTTAAATATGTGCAAACCTCTATACTGAAAATTACTACTAATACGAAAGAAATTAAATATCAAAATAAATGGAGAATGCTATTTTCTTCACAGACTGGAGGACATACAATGTTGATAAATTTAAATTCTCCTTAATTTAGTCTATAATTTCTATACAATCACAACTAAAATTCCAGCAGGGTTTTTTAGAAATTTACAATTTGATTCTAAAATTTGTGTGGAAAATCATAGAACCTAGAATAGTCCAAACTATCTTGAAAAAAAGAAAAAAGTTGGCCTCATACCACCTGATCTGAAGATTTCTATAAATCTAAAGTAGTATAGATACTGTTATATTGGCACAAATGTAGATCAGTGGGCCAGAAGAGAGAATCTTAAACATACTGACACATACAGAGTCAACTGTGTTTTTGGACAAAGGCACCAAAGCATTTCAAAGGGCAAAGGAAGTCTGTCCCACAAAAAGGGCTGAAATAACTAAACATCCCATATTTTAGGGGAAAAAATAATTCCCCTTTCTTTTTTCCAGTTTCTGGAAAAATATTTATCTTAGAATTAACAAAACATGCATGTAAAAGCATTAACATTAAACCCTCAATGTCCCAACTACCAAAATAGTCACTCTCAAGCCAGGTTGCACTTCAAAACCACCTTAGAACACCTGCCTAGGCCCTGTCCAAATATTCAGAAATTCCAGGGACTGGGAAGAAGGCGCCCAGGCATGGTATTTAGGAAATGCTCTCCAAACAATCCTATAATTGGGAACTGCTTTAAGACATACAAGCCTATTATGCTGCAATTAGAAAAGAAAAATTTAGATGTAAAGGTGTTTCTATAACTTTATTTGACAATCAGCAGTTAGTTCTCCTTCACATTAACTGTCTGGAGACTTGAAAGCGGTGACAGGTACACAGGTCACCAGCATTTAGAGTTTGTTTGGTTAATCTTTATTACGTTTCCTGGACAACCGCACATAGATAGAAGTGTGTGTGTGTGTGTATGTGTGTGTGTGTGTTCAGTTGCTCAATCCTGTCCAACTCTTTGTGACCCCATGGACTGTAGCCCTCCAGGCTCCTCTGTCCATGGGATTTCCCAGGCAAGAATACTGGAATGGGTTGCCATGCCCTCCTCCAGGGGATCTTCCCGACCCAGGGATAGAACCCACCTCTGTTGCATCTCCTGCATTAGCAGGCGGATTCTTTATCACTGCGCCACCTGGGAAGCACATGGATCCAGCATTGGACATTCCTTTTTCCTTTGGTCCAGACAGCTTTGCTGATCCTGGTGTCAGTGTATACATCTGGGGTTCCCTCTTGGCAAATTTCAGGTTTCTCTGAATGCCCTGAAGGGTACAGTTCTTGGAACCCATTCCATGGATGTGCTTGTGAATGTTGATAGTGTATTCTCTGGTCACCACCTCGTTGATGGTGGACCAGCCCTTCTTCTCAGCACCCTTCTTTGCAGGAGTCACTTCTGCCGGACTGGGGTGCAGGATTATGGGAGAAGGGACACAGTATCCTAACCCACCCCTTGATAGGAATAGAAGTTCTTACCATGTGTGCTAAGAGATTCTACCTGGAGAAATAAATATATTGCTAGGAGCTCTTGGTTTATGGAGCTATGTCAGGTTTCTTCCCCCTTTTAGAACTGGGACAAATATATTAGGGGTATTTTTCCTTCTGTTGTCTTTGCCACAGTGCCGAGCCTCTACCTTCCAGACTTGTATGCATGTCTAAGTCCACTGGTAGGTCTGTTTGAGACATACCCAGACCTTTAAGCAGCTTCACTTTCATTTTTACCTTCTCAATGGTGGCTTGGACTTTAAGAAGCCATGTCCCATGCATGCCCTTCTTTATCAGGCACTATAAGGGTTGGCACATTGTGCCAGGTGGGAAGTAAAAGTCCTCCAGAACCCCCAAGTCCCCAGGCAGACTTGAATGCCTCTCATGTTCTTAGGGATCGGCTAGGTTTGTACATTATCAGTCAAAGTTTCTGGAACAATATACATTTTACCCAAATAAATGGCTTCCAAAAATTTTATGGCAGTGCCTGGGTCTTGAATTTTCTGTGAGTTCATTGATCTATTCTCTTCTCAGACGTTCCAGAGAAGTCTACAGAGTGTCCTGCAGCAAGGCAAATCCTCATATATTATTAACATTATATCATCAATGTGCTGCTCCATACTCAGCTGCTTCAGTCATGAATGGAATGGAATGGGCCCATTTTATTGATGTGGGGAGAAGACCCAATTTGAAACATCAAAGGGAACTTCCTGACTATAACTGTTTGCCCCCTGCCACCATCAGTGGTGCCAAGGTGGTGCCAGAAAACTTTTGAGGGTGCCCATGTATACTAAAATACAGTTGGCTCCAGTATCAACTAGAACTGTCTCCTTTAGTTCATTTTGGGGGGACCGGTGAACAGTGAGCAGAACAGGAAGCCTCCAGTGGCCCTGATCTGGATATGATCTTGCCTGCATGCTATACCTGGGGAGTGAGGCACCATTCCAAATAGGACTGTATCCCTGAGGCCTCTACTGGAGCTGGCAGGGCACCAGGGCTGGTTGGGGCAGGTGGGGCAGGTCTGAACTGCTGTTCAGGTTTTAAGGCTTTCCATAGGCCAGCCAGTGGAGCATTGGGTTGCTGGTCTATCCTTTTAGACGGGGTCCTGGCAGCAAGGAGGTAAAACCACGTTTACAGGTTACTTTTACTAGGTAACTTTCACAGCCAGCTAAGTAAGATAGCCTTTCGGCTTTCTGACCTTCTTCTCTGTCTCCAGACTTTATTTTTTAAATAATTTTATTTATTTGTTTATTTGTTTGTTTTTGGCTCTGCTGGGTCAGGCTTTTCTCTAGTTGCTGGAAGTGGGGGCTGCTTACTAGCTGCAGTGTGCGGGCTTCTCTTGTTGCGAACCACGGGCTCTCAGACGCACAGGCTTCAGAAGCTGAGACACATGGGCTGCTCCTAGGCTCACGAGCACAGGCTCAGTAGCTACAGTGTGCTATAGCTATAGCCCAGGTTTAGTTGTTCCATGGTAGGTGGAATCTTCTCAGATCAGGGATGGAATCCATGTCTCCTACATTAGCAGGCAGATTCTTTACTATGAAGCCACCAGGGAAGCCCTGTCTCGGGGCTTTCTTGCAGCCCAAACCTGTATCTGGAATTTGTCAGTTTCCTCCAATCAATGAGTTGCCCAACATCATGAATTGTCTTATTTTATGACCAGGTTTAGCATGGATATCAGTATCTCATATCAGGTGCTAGGGGCGGACTGGGGTATCTTGGCTTTCATTCCTGCAGTGAATGTGACCCATTCGGGACTCAAAGACAGGGATGTAGGTGGCCTGTTTTACCAAACTCCCTAATAATTTACTTACCTACTGCCTAGATCCACATGCCCAAGGAGAACCCTTTCAATGGGCCAGGTCTCCCTGCAGGATAGAATAATCCAACCTGTAAGGGAGTAAGTACCCTGAACCCCTAGGTGCTATGCAGGCACTGCTGGGGGCAGGGGGGTGGTGTGTGATCACGTTGCTCATTTTCTCCGCTTCCTGACTGTTCAGAGAACCACCATCACTCCCTGGATCTCACAGCCATACCAACCAGGTGGGGATATTTTCCCTGGCCTTTTGTTGGAACTTGGCAGCTTTATCAGTAAGCTCAGCAGGAGTACATTCTCTCACTGTGTTTCCTGAATCGGGTGCTGACCCACTCTCTGGTGGTGTTGTTTTCTTTTTTCATTTGGGGTCAAATAGCACAGAGCATTTCATCCATTTAATTGTCAACCATAACATCCTCTTCTTCATTTGAATCTCTTTCCCAGGGATTCCACGTCCTAGCAGCCCAATCAGGCTTTGTTCCGCCACTTAGACCTTAATCCTCAACAGCTTGTGGCCTTCTAGCTTTGCAAACTAGTGCACCAAGGTCTCTAACTTCTTACCCTGCTCTCCCACCTTGTCTGTCAGCCCACAAGCTGGAAGAGCCACGGACATCCTTCTCCAACCTCAGCTCTTCTTACAACTTCTAACTCGAGTTCCCACCTGCCCGCACTAGAGACTAGCCCACTGCCAGCCCTTCAGTTCCCTTCTTTGCTGCAGTGCACCACGTACAGTTCCCCAAACAAGCTCACTAAGCCAGGGTTCCAGGGTGTGCACAGACACACACAGAGGACCATGAGCATTTAATACATAGGTCACCCTTCCCCCACATAAAGGTCAATAGCCAACTCAGGACTTCTCCCACAGACATCTCTTTCCCAAAACCCACTTCTCCAATCTCCTAATTTTTTTGGTTTTCAAATTCAGAAATTTCCAGAGTGAAATCTGAAATTGGCCCTCAAATGTAGAAAGCAAAGAGAGACCAAAGAAAGAGGCAGACCACTCCAGATGGGTAGGTGGGAGGCTAACTGAGCAAGGGAACCTGTATCTGAGGCTAGTCTTAAGCAGCCACCAGATGAATACATCTTTGCATCCATCTGCCAGAATCTTTAAAGTTTATGTAGAGGCCTTAACTGGATGCAGCCACATATACTGTCCAGATGATCTCAATAATAGTTTAATTTCTCAAGGCTGCATCCTTGAAAACGGCTCCCACCATGGGAACTGTGAGCAGAACATATGTTCTAAAGACCGGAGAGGGATGGAGGAGCCTCCCTTTGCTCTGTTCCAGCTCATGGGTCAGCTGGCAGTCATGCCCTCTGGGTGACCTCCCCTAAGATGAACATAAAACCTAAAACTATTAAGCTTCCAAAAGAAGATACAGAAAAGTATCCTGGTGACTTTGAGATTATAAAAAAAAAAAAATCTTCTTAGAAGCTCTAATCACAAAGAAAACATGGATCACTTACCCTTTCTCAAAATTAAAGCTTTCTGCTTTATCGAAAGCCTTCAGACAAAGGCAAGGAATTCCCTGGTGGTCCAGTGGTTAGGAGTCTGTGGTTCCTAACCTGCAGGGGACACAGGTTTGATCCCTGGTCAGGGAACTTAAGATCCCACATGCCAAGTGGTGTGGCCAAAAAAAAAAAAAAATCTTTTTTTTAAATACAAAGGCAAACCACAGAGTGGAAGAAAATGTTCACAAAACGTTGTTCTGACAGAAGACTTGTGTCTAGAGTATGTAAACATCTCCTGAAAATATGTCCTGTTTTGTTTGAATTTTTACAATGATAATATTGTCCTGTTATTATGATATAGTAACCTCATAATGACCACATTTCATGTCCCAATCACAATTTCAATCAGTCAACAAATAAGAAAATGGGAATGAAGAACCCCACACTCTAGTATCTGTTCTACATCTACCTCTGCTCCCACTAAAAGTCACATTGAGAAACACACTGCTAGTCACCCTTTCTTTCCCTTGACAGGCAAAGAACAGTCTTTATGAAGACTGAGGAAGTGGATTTAACAAATAGGGAGATAAAATTACTAATATGAGGGCAAGCTGCCACTCCTGCAATAATGAAAAGAAGAAATTGGCACACATTTTTAAAACAGCTCAGAAAAACTTGGGCAAAATGAAAACAAAGAAGAGATTAAAGAATACAGTAAGTCCCCAACATGAAATGAGTTCTGTTCTGAGAGTATGTTCATAAGTCCAATTTGTTCATAAGTCCAATTTGTCCATAAGTCAAACAGACTTAACCTAGGTACCCAACTAACACAATTGGCTACATGGTACTATATAAAGTAATAGCTTTATAATACTTGTCACAAAAATATTACATAAAAAACCAACACAAAAAATAAAACATTAAACGTTTTTAATAAACATTAAACATTTTTAATCTTACAGTACAGTAACTTACAGATATGTGAACTAACTTACATGACTGGATATGTGAACACATGTTCTCATCTTTGAAAGTTCACAACTTGAAGGTTTGTATGTAGGTGACTTTACTGTATTTATGGTAAATTATTAATAGTTATGAAAACCAATAGGATAGTAGATAAGATGGTGAAATTAAAAAATATTTAAGTATGCTCATAACCTCATCTGGTGCCTGGTGCTCTGACCATCACTGGGATAATATAAACCAGAGGCTCTGAGGTATCTTGGTAAATGGGAATGGGAGCATCATGCACTGAGCCAGTTGGTATAGACTAATTCTTTTCTATTGGTAATTCTAATGAAAAATAATTTATTAATAGATATGGATTTATACTGCACTGGTATTTTCAATGCCATGATTAGAGCAGAAACAAAGTTACAAAACCACCCACAAGATGTTCCTGCATCAACTCCTGATATGTCTGTTTTTAGTTATGATTATTGCAGTCAATTTTCCATTCCAGAAGACTAGTACAAGTTTGGTATGTTGCTATCAGTATTTGCTTTGGTTCTGCAAAATGTGTTTTGGGTTAAGGGTTACTATGGCCCCTCCTCCCCTACTAGGTGTGAAGCTAAAGCTACTTAATAGATTTTCAGACGCTATTTAACCAGCTCTGTTCTAATTAGAAATCGTACTACCTCCTATGGATTCAGTGCTCAGTTGCTCAGTTGTGTCCGACTCTTCGCAACCCCATAGACAATAGCCCACCAGGCTGCTCTGTCCGATGCCGGGAGCCGGTGAGGCATTCTGCTTGTGACAAAGGTCATGAGGAAGGAGGCTCGGCATACGCAAAGGCGGGATCGAGCCTCAGGAGTCCGCCCGGATATTCTCGAGCATTTTCCCCCAAAAAACCAGAGTCTGCCTACTTTATTGCTTTGTGCTCTCACCTCTGACTTTACTGGGGGCTGTCCCCTACCACCATCTCGCTCTCTCT
>NW_011494607.1:6473437-6485766 GCF_000754665.1 Bison bison bison
AAGAGTTAACTTACAGCTCCAATTAATAAAGTTCCTGGGCAATTAGGAGTGTTTAAATCCAAACCCCTCAGATGGCTCTCTAACTCGCCTGACAAGTTTACCCGGACTCCTGCAGCTATGCATACGATTGTTTACAGTCTCCTAGCCTCCAGAGGCACGGGAAGCTTAAGATATTCAAATAGCTTAGAGCCTCTCAGAGAGTTAAAAACTGTCAGAATAAACTAGTAAAGGATTTCATTGATGAGTCAATGCTTGTTGCCAAGTTTTCACATCCCCTGAATTGTATCCTTGAATGTGTATTAATTAATAGTTGGTATATAGTAAAAAATAAGTAGTGGCCTTGGTGTTAGTAACTTTAGACCCTTAAGGTAATAAATTCTTTCCTTTGTTGTAAACCCATTACACATCCGCCCTATAGGAATGCAATTTTATCTTTGGAAGATGGTGCCAAACCTTAAAATAATTACTCTTAGAGAAAATAAGTCTTTGTTGATAAGTCCTTGTCAAGAGTCATAAAATGTTAGTAGGCCTTCTGGCCAGAAGATGATGTAAATCACCTAAACCATTTGTATACGATAAATTTGCAGGAAAGAAACCTTGGTTTTTGATAAGAATCAAAGACTGCTGACTTTGCATCCCCTATTATCCTCTATGTGTAACTTAGGGTATAAAAGCCCCTGTTGAAAATAAAGCTACGGGCCTTGTTCACCAACGCTTGGTCTCCCCATGTCATTCTTCCCTTTAACTTCCAGCTGAGTCTCCATCTGGAGCGCGGAACCCACCACGCTTACTAATTATGCCTGGGCTTCTAAGACCCACTCGAGAAGGTGTCTAGGGTGAGGCACCTTCCGCTATTCGAGAGGGCGCCTGCGGCCTACGTAAGTGGTGCAAACTTCTTGTCTTGAAGTTTTATTGGTCTCCCGCGTAAACCAAGCTACTCAGCTTCTTTTCTCCACTGAATTTTCCTACTGAGCTATCCTCATTCTATTGTTCTCTATATCTCTAATTAGCATATAAATAGTCGCCTAGGCCGTCTCTCCTTCGAATACCCTGGATCAGCTGGGGCTGGTCCCCAGCAGTCCATGGGATTTTCCAGGCAAGAATACTGGAGTGGGTTGCCATTTCCTTCTCCAGGATGGAGTTGGTAGTGATTCTAAAACAGGTGTTATTTTTCTTAAGAAGGTAAAGGAAGCCAAGACAATTGAGGCTGGATCATTTCCTGAGTAAGGCTCTAGCCTCTTCACCACCCCCAATGTAATCTCTTAAATTGCTACTTACCCGTGTCCCCAGGCCCCCTGACTCTCGACCTCCTCCATGACTGCTTTCCTGCTTCCTCTTTTACATTCCACTCAGTCCACAAACACTCCCTGTCCCAGTATAAAAGTTATTGAGTGTAGCAGTAAAGGAAACTATAAACAGCCCAGTTTAAAAAAAACACCTCTCATCTTAAAGAGAGAGCAACCCTGACTCCACATTTCCCTCCACAGTCACCACCTTAATTTTCTGCTCCCCTTTTCAGTAAAACTCTGGAAAACATTGCTTTTATTGGATGTCTCAATTTCCTCTCCTCCCATTTCCTCTTGAAACTGCTGCATTCTGCCTTTCATCTCCATCTCTGCACCTGAACGCCTCTTGTCAAGGCCATGGATGTCACCCAGATTGCCCAGCCAGTATTTAGGTCACACTGTCTTACTTAACACATTTTCTTTACATGGTCGTGGCATAGAATTCTCTCTCCTTGTTCTCCTCCACCTTGAGAGCTTTTCTTGTGCTCTAATGAAGAATTTATTTGCAGGGCAGCAATGGAGAAACAGACATAGAGAATAGGCTTATGTTCATGGGGAGAGGGGAGGAGAGGGTGAGATGTATGGAAAGAATAACATGGAAACTTAATTACCATATGTAAAATAGCCGATGGGAATTTGCTGTATGGCTCAGGAAACTCAAACAGGGCTCTGTATCAATCTAGAGACTGGGATGGGGAGTGAGATGGAAGGGAGGTTCAAAAGAGAGGGGAGATATATATATATAGAAGTATATATATATATATGTATATATATATGGCTGGTTCATGTTGAGGTTTGACAGAAAATAACAAAATTTTGTAAAGCAATTATCCTTCAGTTAAAAATTAAATCGATTTTTTTTTTTAAAAAGAGCTAACAATGCAGTCCCTGAAAACTATGTTTTTACTCACTTAACTAGAAATTAAATTTAATTTAAAATTAAAAAGAAATGAGGTATAGATCTTACCCTCCAGAAATGTATAGTTTGCTGTGGGGAGAGGGGGTTGAAAAATAAATAGTTACAAAATAAGGAACAAATGGTGTTGCCAGAGAAATGACAGTTGGGACTTATGGAAACTCAGATAAATAGAGCATCTCTTAAAAGTTTGATGAAGCTGAATTAGTTTTGACTTTTTTATTGCACACTTGCAAAATTAATGCATTTCCTAATTGTCTCTGTAATCAGATTGAAATTTCTAAAGTTTTCTGTTGCTTGTTCATGCTCCCAATCTTATAATTGGAATGGAAAAGACTTTTTCTTGGTCTATCTCACAAACCTCAAGAACCGAAGAAACACATATCTAAGGATAAATATTTGAAGAAAAAAAACAATTTTATTTCATTTTATTTAAGAGGAAGGGGTCAAAATGTAGAGATTAACACACGGGACACTGGGAGAAATGTAGAGAGGTTTCCCTAAGCAGCTAGTAGATGGTTCCTCTGGGATCTGAACCCAGGTCTGTCTAGTTCCAGAGCCCATACTCTTTCAGTATTATAGCCTGGTCTCAAATATAAATTCATATTTAAACATTATACAAAGAGGGTAAGGTACCCGTGGGTAAGAAAACATTTGATTTACAAAAACCAGGGAGTTGTTGATGGCACAAGTGCCCTGGAAGAACTAGAGAAACACAGACATTTAAAAGCGAGCACATCCATGGACTTCCCTGGTGGTCCAGAGGTTAAGACCCCACACTCCCACTGCAGGGGACGTGGGTTTGATCCCTGGTCAGGGAAACTAAGATCCCACATGCCAAAGGAAGATACAGACTATCTTAGGAATAATTGCCCCATTTGATTGTTAGTGAAATTATCATTTCCTTTTATTTTCTGTATCTAAAATATAAATGATGCTCATTTCCTCTCTTCTTGGTTTTTGTGCTATATGCAGGAGAAGGTAAATTTAGAGCTAAATCTTATCCAAGCCGGAGATTTAGATTCCTGTTCTCTGCCTTTCAACTCCCACTTCATCCAAAGACCTTCACCATCACTCTTTACCGGCTCTTGCCCTCGTCCTCTGCTAAAATCATTATGTCTGTTGGGTCTAATCCACATCAATCTTCAACCCTTCTTAAAACTGCTGAAACACTGGTTTTTCTTGGGCCCAATGTCATAGAGTCATATCAGAGGATTTGATTTTTATTCTAACCAGTAGTCATCAGTTGTGAATATTCCTATGCAGATTTTGATTGACTTGTTGTCATGAGTACAAATTTATATTTAACTTTACAGCTATGTATTCAATAAATGTCACTATCTTATTTACTGCCCAGCTTAATGACAGCTATCCAGTAGACAGATGACAGATAGAGAGACAAAGAGATAAATAGAGAACACAAATGTTAACCAAAAGTAAACACATCTTTTTAAATATAGACATCTCTGGGCTTGGTGATAATGCTGTTTCACAGCTGATTTACTGTATTACTCTGAGAATAATTAGCCATAAACATCAAAGGAATGTTATATGTTTTTTTCTCTCTTTTCTCCAAAGAAACACACAGTGGGATATGTAAGATGTCAGAAATAATTAGACAAAATTGCACAATCCCATTGTGATACTAAAATATCTCTGGAGTTGAATATTTGCTGTGAAACCTTAAAATCTGGTTTGAAAGATGCTTATTATAAACAGTGTATTTTTTCTTTAAAGGTAATGGTCCCAGAATTTTTAAAGCATGGTATTATGTGACTATATGGTTCCAAGTGTGAAAAGATGTATAAAGATAAATGAGAAAGTCATCTGGGTGGCAAGATAGACTTAAAATTCTGTAATGTCGCCCTCAGAAAGAGTTTGGGAACTTAAAAAAGTAGCATTTGAATAATAATATAGGGATGAAATTTATTGGTGAACATAACAGAAAAGAAACTGACTCACAGATATAGAGAACTAGTGGTTACCAGTGGGGAGAAGGAAGAAAGGAGGGGCAATCTAGAGGATTAAAAGATACCGAACAAACTACTATTATATAAGATAAGCTACAAGGATAGGGACTTCCCTGGCAGACCAGGGTAAGACTTCGCCTTCCAATGTAGGGGATGAGGGTTTAATCCCTGGTCAAGGAGGTAAGATCCCACATGATTTGTGGCCAAAAAACCAAAACATACAACAGAAGCAATGTTGTAACAAATTCAATAGTTTTTAAATGGTCCATTTTTTTTTTTTAATCCTTTTTGAAAAAAAGCTACAGGGGGCTTCCCGGTGGCTCAGCAGTAAAGAATCCACCTACCAGTGCAGGAGACATTGGTTCAATCCCTGGTCCAGGACGATCCTGCATGCCACAGAGCAACTAAGCCCAGGAGCCACAACTACAGATGCCCGCACACCTAGACCCCGTGCTCTGCAACACAAGAAGCCACAGCAATGCAAAGCCCATGCCCTACAACTAGAAAGTAGCCCCTGGTTGCCAAAACTAGGGAAAAAGTCTATGCAGCAATGAAGACCCAGGACAGCCAAAAATAAATAAATAAATAAATAAATAAAATTTTTAAAATGCTGCATGGATATATTGTACAGCACAGGGACTACAGCTAATACTTTTTAATAACTGTACATAGAGTATAACCTTTAAAAATTGTAAATCACCATATTGTACATTTATAACATATTATATATTAACTATACTTCCATTTTTTAAAAAGAGGGAGTTTACATTCAGAGAAGAAAAAATATATATCAAAAACATGTAAAGATTTTATGAATACTGAAATACTGTCATTTGTCTTCCAGGTGAAAGAACATGGCTTTTTCATTCAGACTATAGCATACAGTACTGTGGTTTTTCTATTTACCCACACAAAATGGAACCCAAGAGACGACACAGCTGAGGAAATTACAGAGTCTTTACCAATGAAAGACATTCAAGTCTGCGTAGTTTTCAGCTGAAACAAATAACCACCAGCTTCTCCACAGCATAGATTAGAACAGGGGAAAATGAACATCACTAACTGTACCCCGGAAGCCAGTGTGGCTGTGAGACCCAAGACCATTACGGAGAAGATGCTCATTTCTGTGACTCTGGTGATCATCACCACCCTGACCATGCTGCTAAACTCCGCCGTGATCATGGCCATCTGCACCACCAAGAAGCTCCACCAGCCTGCCAACTACCTGATCTGTTCTCTAGCCGTGACGGATCTCCTGGTGGCTGTGCTTGTCATGCCCTTGAGCATCATGTACATTGTCATGGACAGCTGGAAGCTGGGGTACTTCATCTGCGAGGTGTGGCTGAGTGTGGATATGACCTGCTGCACCTGCTCCATCCTTCATCTCTGTGTGATCGCCCTGGACAGGTACTGGGCCATCACCAATGCTATCGAGTACGCCAGGAAGAGGACTGCCAAGAGGGCCGGGCTGATGATCCTCACGGTCTGGACCATCTCCATCTTCATCTCCATGCCCCCTCTGTTCTGGAGGAGCCACCGCAGACTCAGCCCGCCCCCCAGTCAGTGCACCATCCGGCACGACCACGTCATCTACACCATCTACTCCACACTTGGGGCATTCTACATTCCCTTGACTTTGATACTGATTCTCTATTACCGGATTTACCATGCAGCCAAGAGCCTTTACCAGAAAAGAGGTTCAAGCCGGCATTTAAGCAACAGAAGCACAGATAGCCAAAATTCGTTCGCCAGTTGCAAACTGACACAGACGTTCTGTGTGTCTGACTTCTCCACCTCAGACCCTACCACAGAGTTTGAGAAGATCCACACCTCCATTAGGATTCCTCCCTTTGACAATGACCTAGATTACCCAGGAGAACGCCAACAAATCTCCAGCACCAGGGAGCGCAAGGCAGCACGAATCCTGGGTCTGATTTTGGGTGCATTCATCTTATCCTGGCTGCCATTCTTCATCAAAGAGTTGATCGTAGGTCTGAGCACCTACGCTGTGTCCTCCGAAGTGGCTGATTTTTTGACCTGGCTTGGTTATGTGAATTCTCTGATCAACCCTCTGCTCTACACAAGTTTCAATGAAGACTTTAAACTGGCTTTTAAAAAGCTTATTCGGTGCCGAGAACATACTTAGATTGTAAAAACTCAGAAGGCTTGACTTTTAGCAGCCTCGTGAGTGCACAGGGGTAAGGGATATAGCTTATTAATTCTTGAACATAGTTGGTTCAGGAGAGTTTGTGAGTACGTGTGGTCTTGTTTTGTCTTTTTTTTCTTTTCCTGTTTTGTTATTTCATGTGCTGTTTTCTACCTCTGGTCTTATTTGTGGTACATAATTTCAAATAAACACTATCAAACAAAAACAGAAATTTCATAGCAGTAATAATAGGCTGAAATAGTACATACTTTTTATTTCTTTAGCCATTTCAGTTAACCCAGCAATTAAAGAATGCCAAAATAAATCTTCATTTGCAGAATTCTTTATTACTTATGTATCAAATACACGATGACCTGCCTTGGTGTGTGGCATTAATTCTGAGGTTATGGATCCAAACGCTTAAAAATTCCATTGGGTATTGCATGATAACATAAAGGATTTTTTTTTAAGTTGTGCGGTGTCATCTACTGCTTGCAGATCTGACCTGAAGTCATTCCTTATGACTACATGGCCTGCACCTTTCTGGCAGTATAGCTGCCTCTTAGTGCTCTTAGTTCACGATTAAATAAGCATCTTCATTCTCTAAAAAGAACCTAGAATGAATGTGCTAATACTTTCCTAGGCCTTTGACTATGAATGTGAAACATAAGCAAATAATATTATGAAACAATTATCAAAACTGGTCGCTTTGTTGTTGACACATCGGGCCTCCTCTAGTTCTCAGAAGCATCACAGCAAAACTTCGGATACACTCTCCCATTCTAGCAGGATTAAAGTGGGAGCACATGCCAAACTGGAGAACTTTTAAAGCAACATTAAGCTACTGTACCCATTAAGGGATGTATTGATCAGATGAGGGAATACATTACCTGAAGAACTTTTTTGGAGAAAGTTACTCATTAAATTATCAGTTGTGCATGTGGAAAAAAGATTAAACACTGAAAATCTATGTTTATGGCAGAAACCACTCAGCAGCAAGTAAGTATAAAATTGTGTCTCCTGGAACCCCAGTGGCTTCCGTGCCAGACTGCTGCGTGGGTCCAAGAGGCTGCAGGCAGGACCCAAGGCCACGCAATGTGTGGCTGACCAGGACCAATGGCTCCAGTCCCTTGGAGGAGCTCACCGCTAAGTCAAGAGTGCTGACAGAAGGGACTGAAAGTGTGTAAATTCTTGCACATTCCTCAGTGACTGTTGTAGAGCTGGGCTCCTCACCTCTCATCCACAACCTCTCCCACTTCTTCACATCCCCCAGATTGCATCTCTTCTTTGTTGAGAAGACATTGGTTTCTCAACCATCTGCACCTCCATGTTTTACTCCTTAATTCCATCCCCTCTCAACTTTTCTATAATCTTGCCCCTTTCTCTCAGTCTCTCCCTCTCCCTTTCAATCTCCTTCCCATCACCGCTTCCTCTCCCCCCTCTTCTTTACTCTCAGCCATCCATTTGCTCGAGTCTTTTTTTGCACTAGGACGGAGTCCTCCACCTGTAGTACCTCCTTATGCTCCTTCATCTCTCTCCTCGTTCTCCCACCTGAGTCTCCAGTTATCCACCCATTTGTTCTGCCTCCAGTTCTCACCTGCCACTGCCTATTCTCTCTTTTGCCATCTGGGTATGCCTGTCCCAATTCCCCCAAAACTGATCTCCCAAAGGTTACTGGGGACTTGCCAATGGGCAAATCTAGTGACCTTCCCTCTGTCCTTATCTAACTTCCTGTTCTCATCAGTTCAAACAGTTAGCCATCCCTTTCTTGTTTAAGCCCGTGCCTTCTAGGATCCTTGACTTTCTCACTTCTCTAGTTACCTTCTCATTCTTTGCCTCCTTTTCTTCATTCTGGGAGTTAACCATCAGTTCTTACTTCCTGTATATTCATACTCCATTCCAACCTCCATCATTTCCACAAATATTTCCTTGCCTGAGGCTCTAAAATATGTTTCTCTGATTGTGATCTGTCTCGTTCTCACACCATAACCTATGAATTAAGTCTGGTGGACATCTCCTTGTGAACACTGTCAGTGCCTCAAACACAGCCCTTCTAAACTGAACTCATGATCGTTTTCCTGCACTCAAACCTTCTCCTTTCTACCTTCTCAGTCTCAGACAACAGGATTTTGTTTTATTTATTTGGGGGCTGCACTAGGTCTTTATTATAGCACATGGGCTTTCTCCAGATGCAGTTCATGGACTTACTTGCTCCCAGGCATGTGGGGTCTTAGTTCCCTGACCAGAGATCGAACCTGCATCCCCTGCATTGGAAGGAAGATTCTTCATTTGTTTTTTCTTTTTGTTTTCTTTTTTGGGGTGGAGGGAGCTGTGCTGAGTCTTCATTGCAGTACGTGGGCTTTCTCTAGTTGTGGTGAAGGAAGCTACCGTCTAGTGGTGGTGTGTGGGTTTCTCATTGCCATGGCTTCTCTTGCAGAGCATGGGCTTTAGGGTGTGTGGACTTCAGTAGTTGTGGCCCATGGGCTCAGTAGTTGTGGCTCCCAGGTTCTACGGCACAGGCTCAGTAGTTGTGGTGTATGGGCTTAGTCGCTCCATGGGATCTTCCCGGACCAGGGATTGAACCCATTTCTCTTGCATTGGCAAGCAGATTCTTAACCACTAGATTACTAGGGAAGTCCCAGACAACAGGATTGCCATTCATTTTATCATTCACATTAGATAAATGAGATTCTCTCTCTTTGTGGTTTGTCTTTCACATCCATACAGTATAAAAGTTTTATTACCCATTTATCTCTGTAGAAATGTTTGTATATGCACCCTCCTTCTTCAATAACTTGGTCCTCTCCCCTGGACCAATCTTCTTATCTGATCCACCCACCTCTGGACTCCTCATCTACAACTCTGCCCCTGCTCACCTTCCAGATATACATCTTCCTAGAGCAATAGTTCTCAAAGCAACATCTCCAGACCAGCCATGTTAGTTTCACTTGGGGACTTGTTAGAAAAGCAAAGTCTAGGGCCCCACTGAAAACCTACCAAGTCAGAAATTTCAAGGCATGGGGCATCCATCTCTGTCTTAACAAGCCTTCCAGGAGACTCTGGTGCATGCTAACATTTAATAATCACTCTCCTAGAATGTCCTGTTGATTTTTAATAACGGCACTCAAAATCCCCCACTATTTTCCCATCAGTATAAGATAAATTAAAATTCCTAAAAATAACGTTCAAGGCTTCTTCACCATGTGGCCTCAAGCCACCTTTCCAAAGCTAAGTTTCAGCACTTCTTCTCACTCCCATCATATTCCAGAAAAATCTGGATATTTCCTGTGTTTTCTGAGCCTTCCTAACATTTTGCCCCCACTGCTTCAGAAACCTGACCCCATAAGTTTCCATCTTTCTTCCTCCAATCCTTCATCATGGAGTGCAAACACAATCTCTTCTGCAAAGTCTTCGTGAGAAGATTGTCTATCACCATAAAATTCCTCTCTCTGGGGTCTGTGCTCCCTGGAACCTCACGGGGACCTCTGTTATTATAAGTGCTTCCTATCTTGTTGTGCGTTTGTGTATTTCTGCTGTCTGCCCCCAGTAGATTGTGAGCTCCTTGAGGACAGGAACTGTGTCTGTTTTATCTCTGTATCCTTAAGAACTCCAACAGTGTTTTACACACAGTAGGCACTCAATAAATATCTCTTAATGTGAATGAAATTATGTCCCCAGAAAAAAATGTAAGTGTGCAATGTTCTCTCAGTGAGAAAACCAAACTTAAAATCTCATGATGCAATACACACTTCCTTTTTCTTTAATATTTACCCTCTCATCCCAGCTTTGTTCAAAAACTGCTAGGAATGCTTCCACATGAGAATAAAATTTATTTCTCATGCCGCTGAACATAAATGAATGTCCTTTATTGGTTAGGATTCAAGCTAAGCTGTTCCCAAAGAAGAGACCCCCAAATACAGCAGTTCAAGCAAGACAGATCCTCTTTTACATGACAGTCAGGAGGTAGGAGGGAGCCCAGAGTGAGCAGGAAACTCTGCTCCACAGTGTTCTTCAAGGACTTGGGTCTTTACATTTTGTGACTCTGCCATCCTCTCAAGGCTGGTCCTTTTCTGAATGGCCAAAGCTGACTCCCCATCACATCCGTGTTCCAGTCCATAGAAAAGGAGAGAGAGAAATGGAGACCAAGCAATTTCCTTTTAAGTAAGTTGCATGGAAATTATACACATCATTTTTCCTTGGATTCCATTGGCAATAACTTGGTCACATGGGCTTCCCTGGTGGTTCAGCTGGTAAAGAATTCGCCTGCAATAAGGGAGACCTGGGTTCAACCCCTGGGTTGGGAAGATCCCCTGGAGAAGGGAATGGCTACTCACTCCAGTATTCCGGCCTGGAGAATTCCATGGGCTGTATAGTCCATGAGGTCACAAAGAGTCAGACACGACTGAGCAACTTTCACTTTCACTAGTCACATGGACACACCAAACTGTAAAAGAGAATTAAGAGTGAATTTCTTGTTGGGCAACCATGTGCCTTGCCAAAAATGAGCACTTCAAAATAAAAGGAAGAAGGAGAGAATGGATACCAGGGGCCAGTGAGCCATCCCTTCTACAAGAGAATATTGGTTTCTGCATGTGCAGCTCAAATATTACAGGGCAAGCCAGATGGCTGTCCAGTCAATGGTGACCTATGTACCAGGATGTCGAGGTTTAAGTTATGGGTGATTTAACTAAGATTGTCCCTATGCTGAAAATCTAGTATTTATCATGACTGTAATGTCTGCTTGCTTTTTTATCACCCTCCATAAGTCTTCATTGAAAATTCTTGGCAATTATGAGTTTAAAACTTTCACAAGTCTAAGTAAATAAAAACACAAAAAATATATGCATAACTAATTTTCACTTACTAACTCATTTCCAGCTTACTAGATAGATCCTAACTAAATATGCTTTCTCATACCTACCTCTGTTCTTAGCAAAGAAGAGTCCATGTATGTTTCCTAGCCTAAATCAAACCTGCTAAAAAAAGTCTGTTGTTCAATTTACTCCTTTAACTGATAGTGTGAGCTGCTACTGACCATTGTTGCCCCCTTAAATTAAAGCTTGAGTGAAATAATAGTAACTTCTGATATGGTCGGTGCTTCTAGGGTAAACATTAGCAGATTAAAAGTAAACCCCAGGAGTCACATTTCATTCACCTCCATTAACTAATAAATTAGGACTTTGGGGCTTGTGTACTTGGTGAAAGAATTCTTGGACATATCACTCCACTGGAGACCTGATGCTTTGCTTGAAACTAGTGTCAGTAAGAATATAATACTACTATCAGCTTTGAATAACTCTATAGGCACCCCACACTTATGAACTTCAGTTTGCAAACTGATACTTATACACCCAGAGCAACACCCAGCAACTGTGCAGATTACCAGCACAAGTCATTTGTTAATAGTTTCAGCTATCACATTGATCTTAATCGACTCGTGTGTTTGCAGTGTTTGCTAAATTTTTAAGATCTCCTACAGATAACTTCATTCTGTAAATATTTGCAAAAACAGTGAGAACACTAGAAAAAATAGCAAGAAAGAGTATATGACTACAATAGAAATACAAATAACGGTAATTTTTAAATTAAAATTGCTGAGACAATGACAGTCATTGGATATGGGAATGGGATGAAATCTTGTTGAGTTTGTAGGGGGCACTATAAACAACAGGTGAAAAGGCCCTGTGCCTAAATTGTCAACTATAATTATCAGGAAATAAGGGAAAGTAATTAATGAGATGTCCCAGCATTGCACAGTAGTTCTAAGAGGTATCTGGGAATGTGTGTGATCACATGTAGCAATCTCAGCAGAGAACACCAGTGACATTTTATGGTAGGAGACAAAAGAGGCTAAATCCTGCAATTAAAAACAAAAAACAGTCCCATTCAGTAAAGAATTATGCCACCCAGAATACCATTGTCACCACCTCCTGGAAACCCCAGGTATATCAGCAGGAATGTGGGATACTCAGGAGCCTAATTAATTCAGCTGTTGGCTTGGGGATATTTGA
>NW_011494607.1:6485866-6511718 GCF_000754665.1 Bison bison bison
CATCAGTTCAGTTCAGTTGAGTCACTCAGTCGTGTCCGACTCTGCGACCCCATAAATTGCAGCATGCCAGGCCTCCCTGTCCATCACCAACTCCCGGAGTTCACTCAGACTCACATCCATAGAGTCAGTGATGCCATCCAGCCATCTCATCCTCTGTCGTCCCCTTCTCCTCCTGCCCCCAATCCCTCCCAGCATCAGAGTCTTTTCCAATGAGTCAACTCTTCGCAGGAGATGGCCAAAGTACTGGAGTTTCAGCTTTAGCATCATTCCTTCCAAAGAAATCCCAGGGCTGATCTCCTTCAGAATGGACTGGTTGGATCTCCTTGCAGTCCAAGGGACTGCTAAGACCAATTTAAATCTGCCCAATAACAAAGTGGGGACTTCCCTGATGGTTCAGATGGTAAAAAATCCACCTGCAATGCAGGAGACCTGGGTTCGATCCCTGGGTCAGGAAGGTCCCCTGGAGAAAGGATTGGCTACCCACTACAGTATTCTTGCCCTAGAGAATTTCAAGGACAGAGGAGCCTAGCGGGCTACAGTCCATGGGATCACAAAGAGTTGGATATGACTGAGAAACTAACATTTTCATCTTCACTTTTTCAATATCAAAGTGAGGGTCAGGCCAACAAATACAGACACAATGGGTAAAGAGCTTCCCATGACAGTGATAGAGATCATCCAGAAGAGGGACCCAATAAAATGTCTATCATCACAGAGGAGGTATTGTTATTTGACAGAACTGGCTCATGTCTTTATCTGATGAAAAGGTTTTTGAAGACTAAATATATAGACTGACCTAAGAACCCCAGATTTAGAGGACTTCCTTAGTGGTCCAATGGTTAAGACTCCACACTTCCACTGCTTGGGATGCAGGTTGGATCCCTAGTCCAGGAACAAAGATCCTCCATGCTGCACGGTGTGAACAAAAAAAAAAGTTAAAAGAGGGCTTCAGATACCTGTCAGTAGGAGGAGCTAATTTTAAATGGTAGAAAGGAAGATACTGGATGTTCCTGGGACACTTAAATCATACAATGTCCCTAAATCATCCTCTTTTCTCTCCATAAACTCCAGAAAGTACACAGCAGGTTTCAGCCTTGCCAAAAAAAAAGTGGGGTGGTGGGGGATGGGTTTGAAATCCCTCCCTTCAGAATAGAAGGGAATCACTCTGAAACTCCCTTTGCTTCAGGAAAGTAAGTAATCTGCTGCCTCTCTGGAAGCTTCCAGCACCCAGAACAGAGGGTGGTGCATAGTAGTATTCAATATATATAATTTATATGTCTGTTGAACTTAATTGAAGTGAACACATTGATTACAGGCTTCAAGAAATTTAGAAACTATGTCCTGGGTAAGGAGGGTACCTTCTCATGAGGAAGTGGAATTGTCAAACATGTATTTAAAAAAAGAAGGCATCAGGACACTGATGCTACAAAAGGAACAGTGACAAGAGGAGCTGGGAAATAATATCAACAGAGTCTTAGGTAATCAAAATTATTGATTGACCACCTGCTATGGGTGTGAGTAGATAATGGAAACTTTTAATTGAAAAAGAAAAAGGGACAACAGCAGTGACATGAAGAAAGCAAGACTACAGCAATAGAAAGAGCAGACGTCAGAAGATAATTTTGGTGTTGGTTTTGGGTCCACAAACACCAAGTGAGAATCTGGCATGAATTTGACATCTACCTAAGCGCTGGGAGCTCTGCAAGAAGAAAACAAAAGGGGAAAGAGGGAAGATAATCCAGGTGGGAAACTAGGAGACACTGGTCTTTTTCTTTAAAGCTTTTTTTTTTTTAATTGTGTTAAAAGTCACATAATATAAAACATACTATTGTAACCATATTTAACTGTGCAGTTCAGTGCACTAAGTATATTAACACTGTTGTGCAACTCTCACTATCATCCATCTCCCGAATTTTGTACCTTCCTAAACTGAAACTGTCCCCATTAAATATCAACTCCCCATTCCTCCTCCCTATCCTATTCCCTCATCTCTGACATCTACCAATGTACTTTCTGACTCTATGAATTTGTCTGTTCTAGGTACCTCATATAAGCAGAATCAAACAATATTTGAAAAAATCTGTACCTACTGTATATTGGATTGCACTTTTTCTCTTTTTTATTTTTTACATTATTAAAATATGATAACACATTTACAGGAGACTTAGAAAATATAGAACAAAGTTACATATAGTTCTACCATATATTGCAATTATTTTTTAACTAGATGAATTAAAATTTTTAGTTGGAGTTTCAATATCAAACTATCAAAAATTAATAGAATGAATATATAAAAAGTAGAAGGATATAATAGACCTGAAAGGCACTATGAACCAATTCAACATAATTAAGATTTATACAATTTTCACACAACAGCAGGACAGAAGTTCTATTCAAGTTCCCATAAACTAGGATAAACAGTGGAACATATACAGGGACTTAAAACAAAGTGCAAAAATTTCATAGTCTCAAGGTGTTGAAATCATATAGAGTCTGTTCTCTTATCATTGTGGAATTATGTTAAAAAATCAACATCAAAAATATTTGAAAATAGCCCACATATTTTCAAGGGCAATGTGACATTCACCAAGAGAGAGGTTAACTTAATATATGTATGAGACCCTGGTCTTAAGGGCAGATTTATAGAAATCTGATCATATTTATTTTCCATTAGATAAAACAGAATTTTAGAGGGGATTTTAAGCATTGCCTTTGCTAAGAGGATGAGGAAGGGATGAGGCAGCAGAGAGCATTTGCTCATCTGATTCTCAGGGGAAAGGAAGGTCATACCAGAGGCTCTGAAGAATGGAGGAGAAGGAATGGTCCTTCAGAAAATGGATAAACAACATGGATACAAGAAATCAGGTTGGCATGTTTGTCCATTTTGTATGGTATCAAGTAGTCATATGTCAAGGGATGATTTAGGCAAAGCTACTTCATGAAGACACCCAAAGGAATGAGGATGGAGACAGTTCTCTGAGGAAAATTTAGACTCCTGAGCAGCCTAATAATGAGCAGACCAGTGATCCCAACTGTTTCCAGTTCATGGTTAAGCACTCAGTAAGGAACCAGCAAATGAATAAATCAGTTACTCAGTTAAGCAATCAAGCCTGAGTTGGTATTTGGATGGCTAAGGAGAACAACTCAGGGAATATATAAAATACACATTCAGAGGTATGAAACAGTGATACAAAAGAGCTGAGGCTGCAAGCTAAAGCCCCCTCTCTAGCTGGACTTTGCAGGTGGGGGCGGCAAGAGGTGTTTCATAGAGAACAAGGAGAACATCCATACGGTAAATGGTGTTGACGTGGACTCTAAAACCTCTGAGGCAGCGTGCGTCCTCTTGCCTGGCAACTTTACTTGAATACTTCTTATATATCAGTTTCTCAATGACGAAGAACTGAGGCCTGACTTCCCTTTCTAATCACACACGCATACCCACAGAAAGAAAAACAATGTCCTCAACCCTAGTAAGGAAAGCAAAGGTTTGTTTGATATAGGCATGTGCCATTTGTTGAATAGTTACAAGAGTCCAGTGAGAAACACCATGTTGTATATGAGAGAAGAGAGGATGGGATGGGATGAGCTGAGCATGGGAGACTGGGGGAAGACAGAACAGCGCTGTATTTTGAGAAGTGATTAAAAAAAATAGTGATAGTTTGTCTCTTTGCATTCAACAAATTCCTGTAACAGGCTATTAATAACCATATTAATTTAGTTTATATGTCAGACTCCCTAGGTAGTTTGTAAGATCCTTGAAGGTGGGTACTGTGTCTTATTTCTCTCTGTACAACCATTCCCTAGTATAGGCACTCCAGAAATGTTTGATGGATAAATGAATAAACGAAGGATCACAAAGTTGAGTAGACCGAAGCTATTACTGAGCAATCCTGAAGGTATCCTGCAATCTTGAAAAGCTGAAACTGGAATTTCAGTAAACTATTTTAAGAGGCAAAATAATATTGTAATGTCAGGTACACCATTTATACACATATCACTTTGTGTATGACAATACAAATTGGAAAAGGAGGCTATGAGAATATCGGCCTCACTGGGAATACCTAGGAGAAATCATGATCAGAATTTTCAAAATATGTCGATGTGGAAGATATCTTGCCTTAGAATGCCTACCCTGCCCACAAATTCCTTCTAAGTAGGTTACAAAACACAGGCCCTGCTAAGAAAAGCTGCTGTAGGTCGTTCTTGAACCATAGTCCACCACATAGTACCACATGATACCCTAACCCCTATCAGTCATCCACTGATTGATCCAGCCAGCTGGCACCTGACCCAAGAGCAGCTACATCTACCACCTGGCTATGTTCAATAGGGTGGCCTGGTATAGAAGCTCCCCTCAAACAGAAAGCAATCAGTTGCAGTGATGACAGTCGTACCTCTCAAGACTTTGAATGAAAAATGTATGAAGAGACAGTGCACTGTCAGGGGAAGCAGGAGTAGAAAGATAAGTAAAGGGAGGCTGAAAAAAAAAAAAAAACAAGTAGGCAACTGGCATCCATGGCAAAGGACATGAATGAAGCTTAATTAATTCCTGCTGCCGAGGAACCAACAGTGTCATCTGTCACCAAGAGCTGCCTCCTACAATTCCTGACAGCCTTCCGGTCCCCAAACTGTACTCCAGATCCTTGAGGTTTAGCGTTAAGAATGTTCCAGAGACTCCTGTCTCTCTTTTAACCACAGTTACCGTTACAGTCAGGGCTTCCCTGGTGGCTCAGTGGTAAAGAATCTGCCTGCCAATGCAGGAGATGCAGGTTTGATCCCTGGGCTGGGAAGATGCCCTGGAGAAGAAAATGGCAATGCACTTGGTATTCTTGCCTGGGAAATCCCATGGACAGAGGAGCATGACGGGCTATGGTCCATGGGGTCACAAAAGTCAGACATGGCTTAGAGAAGTGGCAAGTGGTGGTCAGAGTGTAGGTTAGTAAGGAGAGTGACAGGAAAGGAGGCTGGTCAGACAGCCAGGTCCATGAAGAGCCTCAAATGCCTCACTAAGGATGCTGGATTTAATCCTACAAGCAGCAGAAAAATGCCTGAGGATTTTAACCAAAGGAGAACATGACCAGACCCACAGTTTGGAAAGCCTTTATGAATGAAGAGAATGGAGACTAGGTAGACAGATATTGGAATAGTCAGAGAGTGGTGAGGGGAAGTGTGCACCAAAGAAGAAAAAAAAGTGAGGGGGAAGGGAAGGTGGGGAGATGTTCAATTTCAGAGGTAAAATAGAAGGACAGACAAATCAGTATATTTAACTAGAATATGACCTTTTGAAATCAAAATACTGCAAAGTTTCAGATTGCCAAGGAGTGGATCACCAGTCTCATAATTTGAGGATACAGTAGTAGAAGAGAGCAAGAGTCATCTTCTTTGCCAGACAGGCCAATCCTTTTCCCACTTTAGAGACTGTCAACCCTAGCTTAATCACAGTCAACTGGGCAGAAAATCTCTTCTAGGAAACAATAGGACCAGAGGTGTTAATTACACACCTCATTTGTCTGCACTGTTAGCATTATTCTTTCACTGAGCCCTTCTAAACACATTGGTTACTTAACAACTAGGTTAAGCAAACAAGACTTACTCTGCAGATATCCATTCATTTATCATTCAACAAACATTTACTGAGCACCTACCATCTGCCAAGAACTATGCTAGGTCCTGGATATTCAATGGAAAGCTAGACAATACAGATTCCTTCCCAAACTGAAATTTTACTGAAATTGTATTCTAATGAAAGGAAGAAAGAGCTTCACAAGTATTTTCAATACGGTGTGTTAAAATGCAATAAAAGGCCATATTTTTCATACTTCTGCTTTGGTAAATCTGGAGAGAGTCTGGAGATTCTGCATTGCTAACACACTCCCAAGTGATGCTGATGTCACTGGTCTGGGAACCACCCTCTGCAGAACATAGAATCATGTAAATCAGTCCAGAACATTCTCATCCAAAGCCATTTGAAGAGAAATTGGCAGAAGGATGAAATCTTCGCATTTCATACTTTGAGCAATGCCATGTTGTGCTCAGTTATGTCCAACTCTTTGCAACTCCTTGGACTGTAGCCCACCAGGCTCTTCTGTCCATGAGATTTTTCAGGCAAGAATACTGGAGTGGGTTGCCAGGGGATCTTCCAACCCAGGGATCAAAACTGCGTCTGTGGCATCCCCACACTGGCAGGTGGATTCTTTACCACTAGCGCCACCTGAGAAGCCCACTTAGAGCAATGGAAAGGAATAATAGAAAAAGAAATAATAAGCACCATACAAGCATACTTGCAAAACTTTGATGACACTGAAGCAGAAAATCTGGGTTTATCCTTGAGTAAGTGGCAAGAGAAAGGCAGTGAAGCTGAGTATCCACACATGGGACCTTAAGCAGATGTGAAACCAGAGCCATGAATGTTTAGAGAACAAGGCCGGGACAGAGCACTCACCTAGTCTCTCAGGCTCTCACTTTTTTGCTCACAGCACAGTGTAGAGGAATGCGTTGTTTTTGTTTAGTCACTAAGCAGTGTCTGACTCTTTGCGACCCCACGGACTACAGCACACCGGTCCTCCCTGTCCTCCACCATCTCCAGGAATTTGCTCAAACTCATGTCCATTGAGTCAGTGATGCCATCCAACCATCTCATCCTCTGTTGTCCCTTTTTCCTACTGCCTTCAATCTTTCCCAACATTAGGGTCTTTTGCAATGAGTCAGCTCTTTGCATCAGATGCCCAAAGTATTGGAATTTCAGCTTCAGCATCAGTCCCTCCAGTGAATACTCAGGGTTGATTTCCTTTAAGATGGACTGGTTTGATCTCCTTGCTGTCCAAAGGACTCTCAAGTCTTCTCCAACACCACAGTTTGAAAGCATCAATTCTTCAGTGCTCAGTCTTCTTTATGGTCCAACTCTCACATCCATACATGACTACTGGAAAAACCATAGCTCTGACTAGACAGAACTTTGTCTGCAAAATGATGTCTCTGCTTTTTAATACACAGTCTATGTTTGTCATAGCTTTTCTTCCAAGGAGCAAGCATCTTTTAATTTCATGGCTGCAGTCACCATCCACAGTGACTTTGGATCCCAAGAAATCTTGTCACTATTTCCATTTTTTCCCCATCTATTTGCCATGAAGTGGTGGCTTGATCTTATATTTTGGACATTGAGCTTGAAGCCAGCTTTTCCACTCTCCTCTTTCATCTTCAGCAAGAGGCTCTTTAGTTCCTCTTTGCTTTCTGCCATAAGGGTGGTGTCATCTGCATATCTGAGGTTATTGACATTTCTCCCAGCAATCTTGATTCCAGCTTGAGCTTCATCCAGCTGAGCATTTCACATGATGTACTCTGCCTATAAGTTAAATAAGCAGGGTGACAATATACAGCGCTGACGTACTCCTTTCCCAATTTTGAACCAGTTCAGTTCTGTTACTTCTTAACCTGCACGTTTCTGGAATAAACCCAACGTATTCATGGGGAAAAAGGATAACTTCCTAAGGAAATGCTTCTTACTTTGCATTTTAATACAGTGTGAAGAATCTACTAAGTGTTCTTAAGTTCCAAAACTGACACCTATATCATTAACAAAAGATACTTAAATCGGTGCCTAAGTCAACATGGAGAATCCCATGGACAGATCGCAAAGAGCTGGACTGAAGGGACTTAGCACACATTTCTTTCTTGCAGCCATTCACAGTTGGGCGGGGTCTTTGAGCTGAACAGAGGCACTTTAGTTTTACAGTCAGGCAGAGGGTCTGAGTGCTCTGAGGCAGGTCATTATGTATGATTATAATAGCAAAAGCAAGGAAAAGCAAAGGTCAAAGTCAAAGAAACAGATGCAGCATGGAGTCAGAATTGGCTCTTCTCTGCAACACCTCCTTCCTTACTGGCAGGACTGGCCCTACACTGTCCAGAAAAGTTAAAATTCTTAGTTTTGCTTGGCTTTTGTTATATTGGTAGCCAAAAAGTATCTTATAAGATATTTCTGAAGATCGACTTAACACCCTTCGACTCTTTGGGTCTTTCCTACACTCGCTCTTGGTTACATTCATTGCCTGACTCCCAGGAAAGGAGTTAGAGAAGTGAAGTTAATTTTCTGTGTTCCTCACTCCTTTGATAACCATCATACACTGAGGTCCTCCTGTCCCCCAGCTGCCCACAGACCTTCCCTGAGACACCTACCCTGGGCCAGCAGTCTGTGCTCAGAAACTATTTTATCTATCTTTTGAAACAGCTCTCTCAGTAGCTTGGACAATTTCCCCCAAACCCATTTCCTGTGGCTCCAGGGACGTTTTCAACTACAGCAAGCTCTTTAATACCACCTCCGGAGAGGGGCAGGCACGTGACCATGGCCTGCTCAAAGTCCTTCCCTGGGGTTCATGCATGGTCCCTAGGGAACTGGAAAAATAGGAGCCTGGTGACCATACGCTCTGCTTTCTGAAGGGGCCTGAGCCAATGAGACCAATACAAGAGACAAGACGAAATGAGAGTTGGAGATCTGGAAAAAGCTGTAAGTGTTTTTGCTAATGTGGAATTAGAACAGCTAATTTTCCCACCTCTAATGGCTTATGATTCTTGAAAATATATCCATAAGCACTTCAGTTCAGTTCAGTCACTCAATCATGTCCAACTCTTTGTGACCCCATGGACTGCAGCATGCCAGGCTTCCCTGTCCATCACCAACTCCCAGAGCTTGCTCAAACTCATGTCCATCGAGTCAGTGATACCATCCAACCATCTCATCCTCTGTCGTCCCCTTCTCCTCCCACCTTCATCATTCCTTCCAAAGAAATCCCAGGGCTGATCTCCTTCAGAATGGACTGGTTGGATCTCCTTGCAGTCCAAGGGACTCTCAAGAGTGTCCAACACCACAGTTCAAAAGCATCAATTCTTCGGCACTCAGCTTTCTTTATAGTCCAACTCTCACATCCATACATGACTACTGGAAAAATCATAGCCTTGACTAGACAGACCTTTGTGGACAAAGTAATGTCTCTGCTTTTTAATATGCTGTCTAGGTTGGTCATAACTTTTCTTCCAAGAAGCAAGTGTCTTTTAATTTCATGGCTGCAGTCACCATTTGCAGTGATTTGGAGACCAAGAAAATAATAATTACAGCTTAATAAATTACTCCTCTCAAGTAACATACCAGGAATTAAGTCAAGACTTACTCCGGTGGACTGAAAAGAATACTGAATGTGGAGTAACAACTTAGATTTAAATCCCACTCCAGAGACAGGACTTCCCTGGTGGTGCAGTGGTTAAGATTATGTGCTCCCAATGCAGGGGGCACGGTTTCAATCTCTGGTCTTGGAATTAAGATCCTGCATGCCACACAACACACTGCATGTCCCCCAAAATTTCCCACTCCAAAATTATTGCATGAGCTCAAGAACAGTTGCTCAGTTTCTCAGAGCCTCCATTTCTTCATCCATTAAAAAAAAAAAATTTATTCCCCAGGTTGTTGTGAGAGTTAAATGATGTAATACTCAAAAAGACCCTTGCTCCTTGGGAGGAATGTAATGACAAACCTAGACAGCGTATTAAAAAAGCAGATACACTATTTGCCAACAAAAGTTCGTATAGTCAAAGCCATGATTTTTCCAGTAGTCATGTATGGATGTGAGAGCTGGACAATAAAAAAGGGCTGAGTGCCAAACAATTGATGCTTTCTAACTGTGGTGCTGGAAAGGACTCTTAAGAGTCCCTTGGACAGCAAAGAGATCAAACCAGTCAATCCTAAAGGGATTCAACTCAATATTCACTGGAAAGACTGATACTGAAGCTGAAGCTCCAATATTTTGGGCACGTGATGCAAAGAGCTGACTAATTTCAAAAGACCCTGATGCAGGGAGATTTGAAGGCAGTAGGAAAAGGAGACAACAGAGGATGAGATGGTTGGATGGCATCACCAACTCAATGGACATGAGTTTGAGCAAGCTCCAGGAGATGGTGAAGGACGGGGCAGCCAAAGCCTGGCATACTGCTGTCCACAGGGTCACAAAGAGACACGACTGAGCAACTGAACAACAACTCAGAAAGATGCCTTGGTAAACTACAAAGCCAGAGAGAGAAGAGATTGGAGGGGAAGGAAGTGAAATCAGAAAATCTCTAAAACTCTGTAAGACAGTGCAATGCAAATAGGGGTTCTATTTTGATAAATAATGCTGAGAAATCAGAGATGCAAGGTCCAGAAACCACATGGCACCTTCAGTCCAAACCAGTCCAAGTTCTGGTTTGATCAAGGGAGCCCTCCAGGTGCTGATAAAGAGGATTCTCTTCATAGTGGTATTTCCAGGTGAAGAGCCTCATTGCCACATATTGTGTTATTAGAAAAGACCTCAGAGAGCATTTCCCTCGATCTTCCACACTTAAGAGATGAGTAGACACAGACACTCAGAGACTATATATACATATTTCAGAACTTAGAAATCACGCCACTTTTTAATATTTAGCACTTTATATTTTTCCTAAGAATGTCAAAATTCAACAATTTCCATTTCAACATAATTAAGAGCTACTTTTGTTTTTGAAATATGTAACTAAGGTACGTCTGCAGTGACCGAGACATGAAATGATCACTCAGTAACATTACCATGATGATTTAAACACATTTATATCATGGAATTATTTTAGTACTAACGCTTTGGTTGAAATTGTCCCACAATTAAAACACTAGTATTTCTGTCTCTTCAAAACCTGTACTTGTGATGATTCCTTGATGCCCTCTACTGGTCACAATGTTACTATCCAATGTTCAATATGTATTATTTCTGTGTGGTCTCTTAATCTATTTAATAATATGCCAGAACATTAGAAAAGTTAACTTTGGGGACAAATAAGTAAGTAAATAAGTAAATAAAAGAGAAGGCAATGGCACCCCACTCCAGTACTCTTGCCTGGAAAACCCCATGGACGGAGGAGCCTGGTAGACTGCAGTCCATGGGGTCGCTGAGGGTTGGACACGACTGAGTGACTTCACTTTCACTTTTCACTTTCATGCATTGGAGAAGGAAATGGCAACCCACTCCAGTGTTCTTGCCTGGAGAATCTCAGGGACAGAGGAGCCTGGTGAGATTCTGTCTATGGGGTCGCACAGAATCGGACACGACTGACGTGACTTAGCAGCAGCAAGTAAAAAAAGGAATGTGCAAATTATAAGAATACATTAAAAAATTAGGTAATGAAATAAACCCAAAACAAAGCATTAGTGGAATAAATTTGGGGGATGTTAGACAATTATGACATCCACTAGTTTCCCCTACTGTTTGATCTACAAAATGTAATAACTAAGCTATCATTTTTGTTCTCAATATAAAAATTTCCAACTGTGCTATAACCATCTATAAGGATGGTCTATTAAATGATTCATTACTGAATTTGACACAGATAAACAGAATTGTTAAAATTCAGTTATCAAATGCTGAGAGACACTATGTTAAGAAGTGCAGACAACAGAAAAACATGAGTGAATGCCCCATCTATTCAGATAGCCTTAATGCTAAAATAACTAAAATATATTCTTTAAATATACGGTTTTGTATACACAGACATGCATATCCTGCACAGCATAAAACCCTCTTTTGACCCAAAGAAAAATCACAACTCCTAATAATAAGCCAAATCGTGTCATAACCAGTCACATCACCGATGATCCACTCCCATCACCACCACTTTATCATCTGTAGGACCTCTGTCTTCCTTCTCTGATCCCCCAGAGATAAATCCATCAATACATTTCCCACACGAAGACCCACAAGGCTCTAGTTGTACCTCCAAAACAACTATTTTTGACCACCTGCCCAGTCTGGTTGCATATGCTAAGGGGAGCTGTGTTGCTCCCTGGGGCATCTTTTGCTGCCAGTCAGACCTGAGCTTCTGCTCCCAACTCTTCCTGCCTCTGTGTACCCCCAACTCCTAGTCCCAGCCTCCTCTTTGGTTCCTACCTCCCACCCTTATTCTTCTTCCCCCCACAACCCAGCTCAATGACTATTTGTTTCTAGGGCTTCCAGAAGAAAGTACCACAGTGGCTTAGACTATGGAGATTTATCTTCTTATAGTGCCGGAAGCTGCAAGTCTGAGATCAAGGTGTCAGAAGACTTGGCTTTTCCTGCCCTCCCTCCCCCTCCTTGGGTTACAGATGGATACCTTACTGCTGTGTCCTTATATGGCCTTTCCCCTGCTGTCCCTGGATGTGTCTGAATTTCCTCTTCTTGTCATACAGATCAAATGTATGGATACCAAGTGGGAAAGGGGAGTAGATGAATGGAAGGATGGGTCTGACGTGTATACACTATTGTATGTGTTCAGTTGCTCAGTTGCATCTGACTCTTTGTGACCCCATGAATTGTTTACCTGCCAGACTCTGTCCATGGAATTTTTCAGGCAAGGATACTGGAACAGGTTGCCATTTCCTACTCCAGGGGATTGTCCCAGCCCAGGGATCAAACCTGTCTCCTCATTGGCAGGCAGATTCTTTACCACTAGCACCACCTCAGAAGCCCACACTATTAATACTATATATAAAAGAGACAATTAATGAGAACCTACTTTATAGCACTGGGAACTCTACTCAATGGTCTGTGGTGACCTAAATGGGAAGAAAATCCAAAAATAAGAGGGGATATAGTTATGTATAGCTGATTCATTTTGCCATACTGTAGAAACCAACACAACATTGTGAAGCAACTACACTATGATAAAAATTAATTTTACAATTTTTCCTCTTCTTGTAAAGGAAAGGAAAGTGAAGTCGCTCAGTCGTGTCCGACTCTTTGCAACCCCATGGACTGTAGCCTATCAGGCTCCTCCGTCCATGGGATTTTCCAGGCAAGAGTGCTGGAGTGGATTGCCATTTCCTTCTCCAGGGGATCTTCCCGACCCAGGAATCAAACCCGGGTCTCCCGCATTGCAGGCAGACGCTTTACCGTCTGAGTACACAGCTCAATGGCTCTTCTTGTAAAGACACAGTCAAATTGGATTAGAGTCCATCCTAATTCCCTCACTTTAATTTAATCTTCTCTACCAAGGCCCTAGGGCTTCCCCAATGGCTCAACAGGTAAAGAATCCACCTGCAATGCAGGAGACACTGAAGACATAGGTTCAAACCCTGGGTGGAGAAGTTCCACTGGAGAAGAAAATGGGACTTCAGTCTAGTATTCTTATCTGGAGAATTCCATGGACAGAAGAGCCTGGTGGGCTACAGTCCATGGTGTCACAAAGAGTCAGAGACGACTGAGTGACTAACAGTGATTTCCAGGCAGAATCAATATGATTTTGAAAGATGATTCTTACCTATGTTTCTTAGAAGTTTTTCAGGTTTTTCAATTCCTTTAAAAAAATCAATTTGTGTGACTCTAAGGTTAAAGCTGGTCTGCTGGACATATTTGTCCCACAAAAGGCATAATAATAGTAGTAGTCATGGTAGTATCTCTCTCTCTTCCAAAATGCTACCTGTTTTAATCTCTTTATAATAGAAAAAAATCTATTAATTCAATCAGAACCTATTAAGATGTCTTGTTTTCAGATTTTTAAAAAATTTTGTTTTAGGGAATTCCCTGGTGGTCTGGTGGTTAGGACTCGGAACTCTCACTGCCAAGGGTCAGGGTTTGATCCCTGGTCAGGCAACTGAAATATTGCAAGCTGCATGGTGCAGCCAATACAACTAAAAAGCACAACCAGTTCAGTTCAGGAGAAAGGGCTTATTGGCAAAATATCAAATAATGTCCATCAGCCAAAAGACAACCTACACGTTACACAAATAGATCTGTCAGTCCCTGTACTGTTGAGAGATCAGTCACTCACCAATTTAAATTAGAGTTCATGAATCAATACTCTGTTTTAGCAAACATCAGTGCTCTCATCTGCACAAAAGTACATATTTCCTCAGGGAAATTTTCTCATGAATTTCTCATCCATGATCAAAATTTACAATATCCCTTGCTAAGGTTTTGTAAAGAAGTTATCCCCTGACACTTGAGAGCAGTATGTATACAAGGATGACAAAGTCAAGATCTGGTAGGACTTCCCGGGTGGTCCAGTGGTTAAGAATCTGCCTTGCAATGCAGGGGACACAGGTTCCATGCCTGGTTGAGGAGTTAAGGTTCTACATGCCATGGGGCAGCCCTGGGGCTGCAGTGAAAGACCTCACGCAACACAACAAAGATCCCGCTTGCCACAGCTAAGACCTGAAGCAGCCCAACAAATAAATAATTGTGCTTTTTTTTTTAAGTCAAGGTATAGAACCTCATGTTCTTTAAAGTAATTCAAATGGAAACTGCAACCCTGGATGCCTAGAACTCAATTATGGACAATAAGACAAATGAGGCAGCTGTCACTTTTAGGGTTACTACCTATATTAGTCTTCTCCGTTTGCCATAACAAAGAGCCACAGACTAGGTGACTTAAACCACAGAAATTTATTTTCTCACGATTCTGAAGGCTAGAAGTCCAAGACCAGGAGCTGGAAAATTCAGTTTCTGGTGAGGTCTCACTCCCTGACTTGTAAATGGCCGCCTTCTCACTGTGTCCTCAATGGCTTTCTTCTCTGCTCATGCAGAATGAGTTGTATTAAACTCTTTCTCTTCTTAGAAAAACACCAATCCTATCAAAACAGGGCCCCACCCTTACAACCTCATTTAATTTTATCTATCACCCTAAAGGCCCTCCAAAATACAGTCACATTGAGGGTGAGAGCTTCAACATATGAATTTGGAGGAGAAGGAAACACAATTTAGTCTATATCTTTACCTTTTCTGCAATAGCAACACCCTGGTTAATGTTAATACAGCATGAGATCAAAATGCAGAATTTCTAGCTCTTCAGAGTTCTGAGATATCCATAAGGAATGCTTTATTAACTGAGATACCACTTATTCGAATTTGGTGCTGTCTGAACTGGGGGCATCTGAAGCTTTCACTGGTACCATATTTACAAAAAGAATAATTTAGGCAACTGCAAGCCTTAACAAGATTGCAGAATTGGGGAACCAATAGAGAATAAATTTAATGTTTGTCAGTGATATATAAATAAGTGAACCGATTTCTAATCATCCTTAACTGGTCATAAAAGCAATTTGGTGGGCTTTCTCTTCAGGCACTCATTGCCAACTGCAATCAAATAACTATTAGTTCAATGCTCTAATCTTTAAAGACATTAAATATATTGCTTTTCTTTTTTAAAGAAGCAATTCTTTTTAAAAAAGATTATTTGATATGGGCTATTTTTAAGTCTTTATTGAATTTGTTATAATATTGATCCTGTTATGTTTTGGTTTCTTGGGTCCAAGGCATGTGGGATCTTAGCTACCTGACCAGGGATTGAGGGATTGAACCCACACCTCCTGAATGGGAAGGTGAACTTTTAACCGCTGGACCACTGGGGAAGTCCCTATGTTTCTTTGTGTGTGTGTGTGTGTGTGTGTGTATCTGCAAAAAACTTTTTTTTTTTTAATTTTAAATTTTATTTTATTTTTAAACTTTATAAAATTGTATTAGTTTACCAAATATCAAAATTCTTCAAACATTTCCGAGTCTCTAATACATACAAGTCACACTCAGGGTCCTCATTTGCATAGTCAAGGCCCTCCTTAATCCAGTTCTGGTTGTGTACCCAGCACTGGTTCCAATTAGTTTCAGTAGAACCCCTAGTTCAGTCAGACTACTCTTCCTCTGGCTCGTGGGCATCCCATACCAGCTTGCGCCTGGTTTGCAGGGCTGGCTTGCCCCTTCTGTCTTTGGTGCTTTAAAATCTTACACTTCAGAGTGAATGCTACAAGCAGAATCTAGAAAATAAAGATATTCTCCATGCTTCGTACTCCACTATATAATTTAGGATCTCAATTCCTTAGTCACTTTTATTCTGAAAATTTCTACTCCCTATAAGCTTCACCTCAAGTCCCACCTCCTTGAAGAAAGACTAATTTTACTCCTTTTTATGGAGCTGCTCTTCTCTAAATTGCAAGATCCGTTCCACCCTCTCTGGCTGTGCCATACAGCTTGTCTTTCCAGTTTCTTTTTTTCATAAGCAGCTCTTGAAATAGTGTCAATTCCTTCAAGTCAGGTACAGCTGACTTTTACTGTCTTTTTAAACATTCAAGGAGTTCAACAGTGTGGAAACAACTCGATAAAAATTTTTTTTTGTCAAAGTAACTTGAGTTCAAACCCTTCACTGCTTCAAATCAATCTTCCCAAGTAATGCTAATTACTGAGGCCATGCTGCGTCTAGCACTTTGTTCATTCCTGACATCTAAAGTCAGTTCTGGAGCAACAGGAATGTGACAAAGAAACATAAAAAGAGAGTGGAAAATTGACAAATTATTTCAAAGAGGTGGAAAAATTCACTAAGCAGTAGTCAAAGAGAGTCATTTTTTTAAAATATAAATGTATTTATTTTAATTGGAGGTTAATAAACAGTCATTTAGGGACATTTTAATGCAGAAAAGAAAGCTCTCACTTGAAATGCTAAGTGGCAGAACAACTTAAGTTTAGTTTATGAACATTGGTGCTAATTATTTAAAAGATAAGAACTAAATTAATTTCTTTTCTTAAAACCAAGTACATTCAAACCTCTTCAATTTCCTGAAGTACTAAAGCAAGGTTTTGGGTAGAGTGGGCTGGAATAGATGGGGTGAACACAGAGACTGTACTTTATTTTTCAGATGAATCCTATCACCTGAGAGCAGTTTCTGCTGTTTTCCAAGAATGAGTTACAGTGGTCACACTCTGGCCTCACCCTAATATTAGGCAGTGATGGAAAGTTGTCTCTCTCAGCTCTGTGAATCAATACTTCTCAGTCCTTTAGAACTCCAACATTGTATTCTACCTTGATTTTATAACTACAACTCTACTAAAAGTCTTCACGGTATAATTATATATATACTTAAAGCACATAAGCTAAAAATACTTACTTTCACTACAACTCTAGACACACAACAATTGGATGAGTTGAACTGAATTATCTAAGAAAGCCATTCTAGAACCCAAGCAAAGATTCTCAGCACTTTTTTAATATAGACAATGGTAACTCTGAGCAGAGAGAACACACACAACTCCCTCTGACTTAATTTCATAATCAATGTCTGCTCATCCAAACAATGTTTCCCAAAGTTTTTGGACAAAGGAATAATTTTAGCTGAACGTATCTACTATTTGTCACTGAGTCTGTCTTTGACCTATCTCTAAAATGTTCTATTTATTTATTTGGCCATGCTGTGTGGTCTGGGGGATCTTAGTTCCACAACCAAGGATCAAAACCAAGCCCATGGTAAAAGCACTGAGTCCTAACCACTGGACCACCAGAGAATTCTCAAAATATTTTTTTAGATGACAGATTTTGAATTGTGCCAAAATTATACAACAAGGGTTCCCTTCCTCAGTGGTTGATCTTACTTAGTAAGCTATGTGCCATAAGTACGAACAATGGAGCACTCGCAAACTTGACTTGAACTTGGCCACGGGACATGTTTGAGCAGTGGATGCTAGCAAACATGATGCAAGCAAAGGATTGAAAAGCACTTGCGCTTTTGGGGCTTCCCCTCTAACCGCCACCACTACCACCACCATATGACGGAGCCCAAACAAGCCTATCGAGGATAAAAAGCATGTGGTCCAGTCATTCCTGCCACCCATTCCTTCCACTTAACCACTGGAAGCAGTGCCAGCCAACAGCTAACTACAGATAACTGAGAACCAGCCTAAACCAGAAGAATTGCCCTGTGCATTCCAACTCCCACTGCAAAAAGTGTGAACCAAACAAATGGCTTCTGTTTTAAGCCACTAAGTTTTGAGGTGTTTTGTCATTCAGTAAAAGCTAACTGACACACCATGAGATTTCAAACAATTGCCTGCATTCTTTTCACCATTTGTCTTCAATTCCAATGATCCTTTGTTTGAATTGCTAGATCATTACTAGATCTTTCATTTTACTGAAACACAGTGTGATTATGGGATTGCAGTCTGGAAACCAATTCAGAGAATTTAGAGATTGTCTCATAAATGGGAGAATGGAAGAGTAATAGTTTTCACCAGCTGGATTTTACTAATATTCAGCTGTCATATCTCTGCAACATATTTCAAATGAGTGAAATACACTGATGGCTGAAACATAAGCACCAAAGTCCAACACCTTTTACAGCAAAGTTATTTGAAATCCAGGGAAAAAAAATGAAAGCTTTCAAGAAAAAACAAGAGCTTTTCTTTTTTTTTTTTTAGTACACCAAGCAGGTGGCATACTATAACCACAAATAAAGCATTCAAATTTCAATTCATCTCAGCAAAAATTGGGTGATTATTTGGCTTCATCATGGATCGAAGCCCCCAGATATCTGTAGTTTTTGTACCAGACATTCCAAAATGGAACCAAAGAAGAACAATAAATCTAAGTTGCAGCACATTCAAAATGAATCATTTGTTTATGTCACTGATAAAAATCATTGTTTTGATGCTATTATAGCTACAATTATTATGGCATCTATTGTTTCTGATTCCTATCGCATAATATGATTTTTTATTTTTGCATTTTTAATGAGTATTCTTGCTTAACTTTAGGACATTTAAATAGATTTCTCCATAAATTTCTAGACTGAAATCCACCTTCAGTGGATTTCATACCAAATTTTGTACTGATTTATCTCATCAGTCAGTGAGGAGGCAAAACTGACAACTGGTGTTATATTCAATTTAAAAAACAGTGAAAACCCCCCAAAAATGGTTTTAAATAAATAAATAAGTTGGAAAGCATATGCAGAATCGGGAATCCCCTTGCATTCTTGCTGGGAATGTAAATTGATACAGCCATTATGGAGAACAGTATGGAGGTTCCTTAAAAAACTACAAATAGAACTACCACATGACCCAACAATCCCATTCTTGGGTGTATACCCAGAAGAAATCATAATTCAAAAGGACACATGCACCCCAATGTTCATTGCACCACTATTTATAATATAGCCAGGACAGGGAAGGAAACTAAATGTCCAGCAACAGAAGAACCAATAAAGAAGATGTACATATGTACAATATTAAATGCAATATGGCTGGAATATTACTCAGCCATAAAAAGGAATGTAATTGGATGATTTGGAGAGACATGGATGGACCTAGAGACTGTCATACAGAGTAAAGTAAATCAGAAAGAGAAAAATAAATATCATATATTAATGCATACCTGTGGAATCTAGAAAAACAATACCGATGATCTTATTTGCACAACAGAAATAGAGACACAGATATAGAGAATAAACATATGGACACTAAGAGGGGAAAGGGGGAGAACAGGATGAATTGGGAGATTGGGATTGACATATATACACTATTGATACTGTGTTTCAGGTAACAATGAGAACCTACTGTCCTCAGAGAACTCTATTCAGTGCTCAGGGAACTCTACTCAGTGCTCTGCGGTGACCTAAATGGTCACCACCCCCTCCACCACACCCACATATTTGGACAAATGGAGTGTTTATACCCACCTTTCTGAAAGTCCTGGAGCCCTTGGTCAGGGTCTAGCTGGTTCCCAAATAGGAGGCTTTGGGCGCTGGAGACAGGCTTCAAAAAGGCTCCTATGTCGTGTATGGGATGCTCTGATGAAGATCTTGGGAAGGTCTTTGGTGCCATGACACAAGGAAGCCAGGGAGTTCTCTGTGGCTGTGCCTTTACGGATCCACAGTAAGCGTGCATTTGTCCCAGGGGACCAGTGACTCCGGAGGAAGGCTGCCACCCTCTCTCCTTTGCTTGTCGGTGAGGGACCAAGAGGACCAGGAACAAGTGTGGACGGGGCCTATGGCTTCTTTGGGCCTTTGAACCTGGCTGCATTCTGATCTTAATCTCTTGATCTCACGGCAGCGACTCAAATTTTTCATTCGAAGAAAACCAGAGGGCCTGCCTGCCCTTCTCCATCAACGCCCACCACTTTTTCTCCCCCTGCCTCTCACACCACCCCAGACACCCACGTTCCTACTCTCAAGAGGTGGGGAATAACATTGGGGAGGCCCTCGTCTTCCCCAAGAAGGACCCCTCGCTCCTGGCATATTTAGTGCCATTTCTAATCCTATCGTTGTTCTGATAGCTCTCAGAAAGTGGGGGTCCCTCCCCAGTGCCCCACCCCCTCTAGAGTGCCCCCAGCCAGCAGCAGGCCCCTCTGCCCACTCTCCCCAGCCTGACCCCTCCCTGCCATAGAGAGGCATCAGTGCTATCGCCCCGCAGCAGGGGCTGCATCAAGACCGCCTCTCAGAGGCCGGACAGTGGCTTTTCTTGGTGGCATCACCTGGCACAGGTGGGAGTGAGGAGAAGTCCTTCCTCTCCATCATGGGATGAAGAGAGCTTAGACTATAATCTCCAAATTAGAGTTCTGATCAAAAGATGCAGAGTCCTGATCTCCAGACCTTATTTCCCTTCCCAGGAAGAAAATAACTAAACCCTTATCCAGGAAAAAGCACCACACCTTCCCTTGGACAACCTTGAGCTCTGCTGTAGGGAGTGTTTCAAAGTTTCTGCCTTCCTGAGGTTCTTCCTGAGGAAGTGTGTCTGTCCTAACCTGTGTCTGCTCAGGCCCCACCCACTAAGTGCAGGCAGATCTCCCCTAGGTTCCTGCAGGGGTGAGGAGGTAGCTATGTACACAGCCCCCTTCCCCTGCCCAGCTCTCCGCTGCTGACTACTGGGAGCTGCTCTTGGCCCAGCAGCTGTGGACTGGCGCTCCCTTGGAGAGGGCCTTGCAGCTTTGCACAAGCATAAGCCCACCTTTGTTCCTCCCCTCCCAGGGCATGTTCCCAAGGGGGAGAGTTTAATGGCTGGAAGAGCATTGGAAGGAGCCTTCCAAGAATCATGGATGGACAGAAGCATATTTCAGAAGAGGTTTTCCTCCAATTCCTGCTCTCTCTCAAAGGACACAGAATGCTGAATATTTACTGTCTTAGATCATGAATTTCTTTTTCTTTTTTCCTTTAAAAACCAAACCAACTTTGTTGCTGTTCAGTCGCTCAGTCATGTCTGGCTGTTTGTGACCCTATGAACTGCAACAGGCCAGGCTTCCCTGTCGTTCACTATCTCCTGGAGCTTGCTCAAACTCATATTTAGTAGGTGATTCTATCTAACCAACTCATCGAAGCAAGTTTATTAAACATTTTTAAAGAGCTTATGGATTTCTGATACCTCCCACTAAAAGGAACCAAAAGGGACCCCAGTGTAAATCCCACCTAAGGTAGGTTCAGTGTATATCCTCTCTTTCTGCTCACTGGACACCTGACACTGAGCCCCTTGGTAGGTGGGCAGATGGTGCTGGGCCCTGCTGATCCAGCCCCCTCTGCTGCTTCCTAAAGACTGTTAGAGGGGGAAGGACTGCCTGAGATCCACAGGTCACCCTATCACTGGTGTTGAGCCCATTCGGTTTTGAATTATCAGTCTTTCTCCATTTCCCCCAAGGTCTTGGTTTTGAGAAACGTAGCAGGACTTTTGAACTAGGGTTTTTTGTTTGTTTATTTGGAGCATGTTAAAATATTAATTTTGAGATTTTACCTCCTTTCAGGTTATTTTTGCTAATATCAGATGTATATATGACAAGTTTATGGTTCTTTTGTTTTAACCCTTCTTAGGGTTTCTTTAGAGAAAACTTTGAAGATAAACTCCTTCTTGATATATATATATGTATTTTTTTTTCTTAGCAACTTGTTATCACTGGAATCAAAGGCGAAAAGTGATCTCTTTTTGAACTGGTTGTATTTGTATATCACAAGTAAAAGCTGTTTTTGTTCAGCTGCCCAAAAAAAAGAAAAAGAGATTTAGTATTCTCAGTGGAAGCTGGAGTGAAATATTGGACCTCTCCTCTGAAGAATACTTTTCCATCAGGTTTTCAGAAACTGTTCCTGTAATGCCAAATGATTTGAAGTAAGAAGCATTTCCTTTAAAAAGCAGGTGTCTGATGGGCAGGTCAGTTAAATATAAGAAGTTTGTAACTATAAGCCAGTCATTTGGTTTTTTGAAAACTGTAAGTTTGGTGGAATAAGTACAGCATTGCAATTCTCAAGTTGAACAGTCTCAAATCTTTATATGAAAACAGTAATAATCTTCCTTGTGTGCTTGGTGATGAAAGGTCCCCTGAGGAAAAAATGGACAGAGTATTTAAGGGCAAATACTTAATAAATATGAAAAATGGATTTCTCACCCCATCATCTAATTATTAGACATTATTTAATAGCTTATTAGGGGCTTCCCTGCTGGCTCAGTGTTAAAGATTCTGCCTGCCAGTGTAGGAGATGTAGGTTTGATTCCTGGGTCAGGAAGATTTCCTGGCAGAGGAAATGGCAACCCACTCCAGTATTCTTGCCTGGGAAATCCCATGGACAGAGGAGCCTAGCAGGCTACAGTCTTTGGGGTCCCAAAAGAATCGGACTAAGCAACAATGACAATAGTTTATTAGATACTAAGAGAGGACAGACTAACGTTAATTCATCATTATTAGAAGCCAATACTGACACTTGCAGGAAGAAGTTTTTAAAAATTATACTCTAGCTTTTCTATGGTTGAAATACTGTAACTTCCTGTCATTAATATAGTGAACTGGGTCTCACGTGATCACAGGCTTGGGCTCACAAGATAAAAATAAATAACCCAAATAACCTCCTTCGTGACAGAAAAATATTTCAGAGCTAGAGGAAAAAGAGAAGACCTGGTCTGTGCAACCTGTGGTTTCTGTAGCTTACATTATAGGGTGTGTCCTGCCCAACTCTTTGTAACTCTGTGCACTGTAGCCCACCAGGCTTCTCTGTCCTGGGAATTTTCAAGGCAAGAATACTGGAGTGGGTTGCCTTTTCCTGCTCCAGGGGATCTTCCTGATACAGGGATCAAACCCTCGTCTCTTGTGTCTGCTGCACTGGCAGGCAGATGCTAGTGCATCTGGTAACACTAGCATCATCTGGGAAGTTTACATTATATACATGTGCAAACACAATCCTTCAGGATACTTAACAAGTAATAAATAATGATAACCTCTTTATTCAGAATCCAGTAGTTAGGTTGACTTTAAAGCGACTCTGTGGGGCTTTCGTTTTGGTGGGTATGAGTTTATGACAGAAAGTATAAGTTTTTCCAATCTGTTAATCACTATTGACCCTGTATTATGTGTTGCATGCTTTATCTCACTTAAGCTTCACAAAAAACTCTTTTGAGACAGATGAGAAAATTGAGGGTAAGGAGAATGATAACTTGCCTGTGATCATGCAGTTTACAAATAATGAAGATGAAAGACGGGTTTTGCCAATGACCACATTCTTAGCCAGTAAATTCCTCTTAACGAAAGAAATAGCAATGAGGAAACTAGAAGATTCTAGGTTTTGTGGCCACTTAAAAAAAAAAGGAAATGCTTCACAAATTTGCATATCATACTTGGTCGGGTTGCATGTTAATCTTCTCTGTATCATTTTGATTTTAGTGTATGTGCTACAGTAGTGAGCACTGTAACTCACACTTAACTTGGCTGAAAAAAGAGAGACCAAAAACAGTTGATTGGCACTACAAATAAACCCACGCAATTTATTAGACCTGACCCCTAGCTAGACTTTCCTTATCTGCCCTCAGTCATTAAGCTTTGACACTCTTAATTAATGGATACATATGTCAGCTGGGTTTATTGCATATGAAAAATGCCCAGGAACAAACAAAAAATAATATGTTGTTCCCAGGAGCAAGTAAGAAATTATTGATTATGATACGTGAGAGTTCACTCAGGTGCTTTGCTGTAGTTGAGGGAGAGAAAAGAAAAACAGGTTGGTGAAATATAGCTCCTGTAAAGAGCTGGATATTCTCCATGCTTTTGACAAACTCAATTTATGAGTATAGATCTGTGCCACAGAGCTGGCCACCCAGCAACCACACAAAACCATCTGTGCTTACCTAGTAACTGCTCAGAATAACCTAATCCTCCTGTTTTCAAAGCTAACAATATGAGACACAAAAGGAAAACATACAGAATTGAAAGAAATTGCAGGGAGATGGAATCTTTGCTGGTGCTAGACTTAACATTTTGGCAAAGCTTTGTCTAATTAGCTAAGATCCCATCCTGTAGGATAGACTATTTTGCAGAATAATTTTAAATACATTATTATTTTTAACCATCATTGCTTATAAATTCATTAAGTAAAGAAATTTAAATGTGGAATTACATACAAAGTCTTCATGGCAACATCCCAGCCCTCTCCAGCTGCTCAGCATCCTTCCCTGGTTTCTCTACCTCTGCTCCCATCTTACAACTGGGACCTCAGACGGTCCCTTCATGCCTCTATTTATCTGTCCTTCACTGGCCTTTCTTTTCCTCTCTCCTTATTCTCTTGGGTTCAGCCATCATGTCTTGGAGTTGGTCCTGCATCCATATGACCAGCTCACATTTCCCTCAAATTCCAGGAGGTTTGTTCCATCACTGTGTTTAACACATTTATTTATCCGTATATTTACTTGCATCTTTTCAAATTCATGACAATGGCCTAGACTAGGCTTGGTGTTGTCTTTTGAGGATGCCAAGCACACTCCCACCTCCAGGCCTTTGCATCTGTTGCTTTCTCTGTTTGGAACACTTTCCCTTCATATGCATGGCTGGCTTCCTTACCTCCTTCATGTTTTTATCTAATGTCAGGGAGAACTTCCTGACCACCCCCTTTAAAACTGCAACACAAACTAAGTTAGACTCGTGTATTCCCTGTTCCCTCTCCATGCTTTACTCTTCTACATAGCAATTACAACTTCTAAAACATATGTGTTGCTTACATATTTTGTTTATTGCTTATCTCTCCATGCAAGCTTCCAAGGGCAGGAATTTTTTATCTAATATGTTCAATTCTACATCCCTAGTGCTCACAACACTGGCACAAAAGCCAATATTACCCATGAATATAATGGATGAAGGAATGAGTGAATGATTGCCCCACTGGCACCTCACATAAAACTCCTTCTCGTTCATAGATCTGCTCCCTTCCTGCCATAAATAGTAGCATCTGCCTCCTTCTACTCATTCAGATGAAAAATCTCAATCACATTATCCCTTTTTTTAAATAACATATTTTAAGTTATTTTGAAATCCCACGTACCCACTTCTTACTATTTATCCCATTTCTATTCTCCTAGCCCTGGTCCAGGGTCTCATCACCTGCCCTGCCTTTCACAAGGACTGCTGCATCACTTCAAGCCTTTCTTGTCTCCAGCTTCTGTTCTTCAGTTCATCCCAGAACACTGACCTAGACTGAGTTTCCTAAAATCCATATGTCAGATCACATCATGCCCTATTCTAAATCCTTAACATGGAATTGAAGACTGTCCATGACCTGATCTCAAACCATCCTGCAATCCTCACCTTTCACATGCTCTATATCCAGACACAGGGGACAGCTCCCCCTGTCCTAAAGCCAAGGGTACTGTGATGACTCCAAACCTTGCTGCTGTTCCCTCAGCTGCCCAAGCCAATGCAGCCATTGCTTGTTCTACAAGCATTCCCTGAACTGTCTCTGTCCTCCGCTTCCCACCCACTTTGTTGATATCTCTATGTTTGCACTTACAAATCAAGATTGCAGGGAGAAATATCAATAACCTCAGATATGCAGATGACACCACCATTATGGCAGAAAGTGAAGAATAATGAAAGAGCCTCTTGATGAAAGTGAAAGAGGAGAGTGAAAAAGTTGGCTTAAAGCTCAACGTTCAGAAAACTAAGATCACGGCATCCGGTCCCATCACTTGATGGCAAATAGATGGGGAAACAGTGGAAACAGTGGCTGACTTTATTTGGGGGGGCTCCAAAATCACTGCAGATGGTGATTGCAGCCATGAAATTAAAAGACACTTACTCCTTGGAAGGAAAGTTATGAACAACCTAGACAGCATAT